>NW_020273608.1:632499-714899 GCF_003268045.1 Sipha flava
TAGCAATAATAATAATAATAAAAGCAATAATAATAATAATAATAATAATAATACAGTAATCTTCATATAGTAATACAATAATTTTATAATAATAAAATTATATGCTGTACAACTGAATATTTTACGAAAAGTTATTTTATACAAAATTGTATTTAGTAGTTCGTAATAATAATATAATGATTTGGCGTACACAAGTATTATTGCTATTGTTTTCTCGTACACCCCGCGTATCGAGGGCATAATTTAAGCCGCGTTTATATTGTTTTCGGTATAACCTTTTGACTTTCTCGCAAGTTTCGCATATTTGGGTAGGTAATAAACATGTCAGTATGAAATTCAAATAACAAACAACTATATATGTACATAAATATGCATAAACGAATTTACCAACACTAAATCAGTGCACGCACGCTATATACGTGCATGCATATATATAAAATCTACACGTCCTGAAGCAACTGAAGCAACCATTTCTTCTTAAACGTCTTATTTGACTTCAAAGTTTATTTTCGATATGATTTTATTAGTTGTAAATACGAACTTATCGTATTTTTACGCGTAAATCATACATTGTAACGAATGGGGAAAAAAGGAACGTTTATCGAGATTTTGGTTTACTAGACAACCACCGCGGTATGTGTAAACATAAATACCGTTACCATCGCTCCTGTCGATTTTCTGAAAATGACGTTTCCACGTTTTCCATTTAGATCGTTTGCACTGGCATTGGCGTTACAGCCTTTGCGTGCAAAATACGATAAATCGAGGACCCATTACTGTATTTCTAAGATAAAGAAAGCAAGTAACAACATTTTAAATGCAAGTTCGTTGGACGAAGATCTTCGTAATTCTATGGTGATTCTTATGGTTCCCCTGCAAAAATACCGTGTAAGCAATAATGGATTTCAAAATAAACGTGATACAACGTACACGCATTTTTAGAGCAAACATAAGCTAGCAAAAAATCCGTCATAACTTTGCAAATATTAACCCGCCATCGATCGCATATAAGATAACATTAATTTGAGAATTACTGGCTTGCTATGGTAAGCTATGGCACATAGTCTTTATAATTATTAATATTTTTATTTTTTTAATTTGGTTTTATTGAAAAAAAATTAAAAAATTAAGCAAAGCAATTTAATATGATAAATAAATAAATAAAAAGCTAAATACAAATAAAAAAAATTCTAATAAAACATGAAATAAGTCAGAGGAGTGATAATTATTTTTATTTATATTAATTAAAAATAAAATGATAAAATGCCTGAAAGGAAATCCAATATTGACCGCTCAACGCTAGGGGTAAAGGGATTACGATATTTAAGATATTTTTGTTTATATTTTTTTCTTCTAATATATTTATTTATTATTTAATATCTTATTTACTGACAATATTATAATTGGGCAGTAAAATTTTTTCAGTACTACTGATGAATTTATGAACTTTTCTTATTTCTTATTCTTTTATGTTCATATTTCAAAATATAATAAAAAGCATATCACAGGCTATTTTCTTTTTTATTCTTTGATTTTAAAGATAAGGATATTATTAAATTTCGAATATTTTTTTATTTGTATAGTGTTGCCATTGATTACAGAAAATGTTAGTGTTGGCCAGGGAATTTTTAAAGCTATTGATATAAATGTATTAAACGTGGACCCTTTAGCAAGAAATCGGCTAGATATTATAGACGTGATGGTGAAAGGGTTGAATACGGTTACGGGGAGATGTATGTTGGTGTACAAATAATTTACACACGCTCGGTCGAAGCCGGGTAATTTAACTAGTAATGTAGAAATTCGAAATAATTGTTTGAATTGTTTAGAAAAACTATTTATTAAACGTTTGACAAGGAAACAAACGGCTCAGTTTGGTCGAAACTATTTTCGATTTTCTCGTCGTTACTGATAATAATCACTGAATGACGTGTCTGCAAATACAAATATTTGACAAAAACAGAAAAACAAAAAAAAAAAAAAATCAGGTAACACGTTTATAATAACATAATAATATGAGTGTTGAATCAATGTAGAGGATAAAATATTTCAATAAAAAGTAAACTCTCAACTTACGAGTGTTACAGTTCAATTGTAATATAATTCAACTATCCACGTAAAAGATTCAGTCCAAATTATTGTGTAGAATAATAACTCCAAGTCTAACACACACACACACATACTTGCATATAATTATTATTATAAACACATCTGAACGAGTGACCGGGATGAATGCTGGGACCGTGTACATGACCGCAATCACGCGTATCCGAGGACGCCTTGTTGAAAGCATTCTGCCACCGCGCCCTCCTTGATGACAGCGGATCCGTCCGCGGAAAGCCACCAGTCGGCCAATAAAATACATTTTCCCCCTCGCGTTTATTTATAATTTAGATTCTCCAGTGGAAATTATACGTTGCACGCACTTTTAGTATTCATCATGGCGGAATGGTTTCGCGTTGTTCGGATTTCACAAGACCGCGGCGTTATATTATTTTCACACCTATATCGGTGGTCCTCGTGGATCTCCAGGATTTTATTTCGTTCGTGGTGTGCATATGGATGTTGGAACGTCTAGAAAGTCTAGAAAGCGGGAAATTAAAAACAAAAATCAATTACTTGTTAGAAAATGCGACGGAAAATTAATCGCCGTAACGTGTTGGTTTGCATCGCAGATAAAATTTTGGTCGGAATGCCAAGTGCGGTAGATTGTCTGAATCGTCTTATTAGCTTACATAAATTAATTTCACATACATATTCCGGAAGCTGACTTTAAGGGAAACTTATTTATTAATTTAGTTCTTTTTTTTTTCTTTTTTTTTTATGCGATGAAAATAACAAATTGATTATGTTATTATTCTGGAAACCACTCGACGTGTGTTGTTGCTCACTGCTTTTCGGCTTAAAGTAGAGCGCAGTGTGTATACGACGAGTGCACTGCGGCGAGGCCCTTTCGTCCACACGGTTCTTGATCCGTTTTGCGCGCTCGTTGGGCACTCGAAAATCTCCGAAAAATATCCGGTTGCACATTTCGCAGCCTACCTTTTTTTGCGTGAAAAATAGTTTTTTTTTTCCTTCAGCTCCGATCCTTGCGGCCGATAATGTTACCGCGCGTCGAGTGGATTGGTCGCGTGTCACGCGTTACCGGACGCGTGCCACCTCGACCACCTAAACACGTGCGGGGTACGTAACGCAGGAGGTATTATAATGCGTGATAATATTACGGCCGCGTACGGCGGGTAGTCCTTTGTCACGATGTTGTATAGTAATTATTGTGTTTTTTTTAATTTTTTTTTTTTCATATACATATATGTTTGTGTATATTTTTCGCCCCCGTCTCGGGACGGCAAAGAGACTTTCGAAAAACGCTACGTCGTATACCCTATTTATACACATTAAAAGTACCACGCCGATGGGCGGATGTAGGTATATCAAACAGGAAAAGCGCGAGGGGATGGGGGGTGAGGAACACGGACGTCCTCTTAGACGTACGCCCACTCGTCTCGTACGCCCGTGTGTGTGTGTGTGTGTGTGTGTGTGTGTTTCTGATAATTAACGGCGCGCGAGCTCGTTAACGTTTCGCTTTTCAATTATTGTATTACACGTTATTTTCGGTTCTTTTTTTTCTTTCTCTTTTCTCTCTCTCTCTCTCCAAGACGTGTGTTTGGATAGGGTGTGCAGATCACACGCGTTGTCCGACCGGGCACGTACATATATAGTGCTATGTGCTGTACACATATATACGTTACGCGTACATTATGTATATACGGACCGGGTACTCCCATAGAATTAGTCGTTCCACGCCCCACGTGTGTCACGGACGAATAAATTCTCACCTCCGATATGAATAATAACCTTGATTTAGCGTTTAACACTGCGCGCGCGCACTTAAAATGTTTATATATATTTCACGGGTATAATATCGATTGGGGCAGCCTTAGATCCCGTAAACGTTTTTAAAGAGGGTAGTCCTCGTCCTTAACAATCTTGTGCGGAGTATTTTTACACGTGTCAACGTATGTTTACTTATTTACTCTATGTACTCGCATTATATAAACTCGTATGCTATGATCGTTACCGAAACGTGTGATTTATTTACGTCGTGTGTGCTGCAGTCGAGTCACACATATTGAACGCGATTTAACAAAGCCGGTTTTTTCGCGAACAATCCGTCGTATGATCAGTACACTAATTATAACATTTTAACTCTACGTGTCTATTTCTTAATTGAATCGAATAAATTTAAAGAACAACGGAAGTCATAAAATTTCAATTTACGCAAACCACTCGGAAATTTAATTTTTTTTTTCGAACTCTTAGATATTTACAAATTTACTATCAAGATCGTTGTTGTTCGTTATTCGTGATTTTAGATAGTCTACCGACGACTACATTTTATTATGGTAAAATGAAACTTTTATTGCACTCGTGTTGCTTTTAAAATTACCGATTGAATTATATATTATTTGTAAAAATTAAACGATACCATACCTTCTATTGATTTATAAACTAAACAATTTACTGTAGATATTGATCAGACTAGTGATCACTAGTGTTTGTATGTGCCGTTTTCCACCTATAATATTGTAAACGAAATTGAATATTTCAATAGGTACGATCGATCATTATACTACGACGATAGTTGCACGCTTGAATGTCCATGACAAAATATAAAGTATAATTTAAAAAAAAAAAAAAAAGGACAGCCAGTGCTCGTTTTCCAACACGAAACCAGATACGCGTTTGTTATGTTACTCACATCCATAATCATATATTATAATTCATATTAATCACCGTTATAGCGATTAGTGAAATCGGAGCGTTATCACGTATTCGCTCCGGGGAAGGGATTACATTTTTTTTAGTAAAAAAGTTTGCGTCGTCTACAAAACAACCTTAATAAAACCGACCAGTGTACTGCGTTAAAATAACGAATATTTAGATTCGATTGCTGTACGGAAGATGTTCGATCTCGTGGTATCCTATCGTGTGCGTTCACACATCGGAGTCGACCAGTGATCGCTGGTCACCCGTGTAGGGTGGTCTTAGCTTTGCACGCCTGTATCTGCGAACGCTCTTGCGCACCACGCGCTGCGCGTTTACTTTGCGTGTTGTTCGTCGCGACGCACAGTCGTTTGCTTCAGTGGGATTGTGAAAAACACGCGTTGAAACGGATATGCGTCGTGTTCGTTCATCGGGGACGAAAAAGGAAGGGGAGAACGATGGACGAGAAGATAGAGAGAAAAACGCGGTGCGGTGCTCCTCGCGGACCGAGGGCGCGATGCGTCAAGTGGCCGGGAGCAGGTTTACCGCCGGTGGCAGGCGTTCGTTAGAACGCGTTTAAACGCTGTTTGGAAAAAAAAAAAAAAATCGCTAACGACTCGGTCGGGCCTGCACTCGGTGCGCGCGCGGTCCGCCGGATCCGCGCGCGCGGGGCGAACGGCGGCTGTTGTCCAGATGACGGGGCCCGGCACTCGGCCGCGGACGCCGGAGAGCGCACGACTAATAATTCATAACGTATTACCCGTCGCAGTTGTTTGCACCGTTAACATTTTTAATTAAACCCCATTATGCCGTACGCGCGACATCATAGCACCGCTCGTAATGGCTTCGGCGCGCGCGAGACCCGAGGAGCTCGTTACGCGCAGCGTTCGAGTGGGTTCGGCCTCTCTGCCGCTATCTCGCCCTTTTGTCCGTCTCGAGTATCCGTTTCTCGGCAAAACAACGGCCCCATTTTCTTCCCTTATTTACCCCCTCCCCCCCCCTACAACCTCCTTCGACCGGGTAACGCGCGGCCGTGTCTCCGTTGACGGCAGCACTTGAACGCGACACGGCGACGGGATTCGGCGAAGAACACGGGTTTCCCGAGACAATGTTCCGTGCTCGCGGACAGGCTTTCACGACAGCATTACGAATCCTTCGTTCAGAGTCCTCGGAAAACACGGCCATCGCCATTGGTCAACCGTACAATATTTGAATGTTTATGCGCGTATTTCCGTCGCTTCGGCGTAGACATCCGTCACGTCTTCTTTGGTAACGTGGATTCCGGTCGAAAAATACGAAAACAATATTTATTTTCATTCATCAATTAGAAATAAAACAATTTACAATATAATTATACATCGACATAAAGGATACAAGATTTGTATGAAAGTTTTTGAACTTTTTAACAGTGTATAAATTGGTAAATTTCCAATAACATTACCTACTGAGCAAAACAATACATTTTTGTGATAATAAACCTTACAAAATTGTTGAGTCACAACGAAAAACGAGTAAAAGAAACAAGGCAGATATTAATCATATAAAGTGTATTTGATTATATCAATATTATGAAAAATGATCTCCATGTATTTGTCGCTCGGTGAACACAATTTTCACTAGAGTCGCTTAAAATCTAAGTTTATAAAATTTTTTTACGAATACCGTTTATACCGAAATCTATAAATTAAGTATTTAATTACTAAATGGTTAAAAAGAACGCAAGCACTAATGCGATCGAATGCTTTAACAGTCGATTGTCCCATCATGTCTTAGTCTCAAACAAGTTTTTTTTACCTTTTACCAGTCAAATTAATATGCAGCTTTGGTAATGTTGAAAAATAAAACAATTAATTAAAAAAAATCCTTATTAAAATCATAAAATTTTGATTTCTATTAAGTATTAGCATAAACGATATTAATAAACATTTATTAATAATAATCGTAAAAGAACAAAGACATATTTACAAGTTTCAACACTATATATGTATATCTTTCCAAGGCAATTACATTTTTTGTACATATATATACATCCTTTGACCTTGGTTAATACATATTCATCCGGTTCGAATAATTTGCTGTGGCGATTCCAGCATATTGAGTTTATATCTAATGCACACATAAGCATTCATCAATATAGTAAATTAAATGAAAATGTTCAACAATCCAAACTGCATCAATCTGTTTTAATTTATTTTTTTAAAAAGATAAATATATACTATATACTAATAGTTATGCATTGTATTTGAAAATATTTATTATATAAAATGGAAATTACATACTTTATCATAATTTGATCCTACTCGTATAATACACGTGGAGATTGCAATTAGTAATTACCGTTATAACAGCAATAGCTGTCGACACAAATTTTACGAACACTCTTTAGATTAACTTGAAAATAATATTAAATATGCAACCTACTGCCTTGAGTAATTGATAATTTATTCAAACACATAGTGTCAAACTATATTCCATTTAATTTGTGGATAGGTATTCAATTTATTTACTAATACTACTGAAAATATTACGAAAATTATAAATAAAAAATAATTGAATATTTTATTTTATTTTTTTATTTAGATTTAATTTAATATTAAGTAATAAGCGCTATAAAAATTATATTTTTTGGTTTTCACTAACCTTATACTATATTTTAATTGACAATTTAGTTCAAAATCGAAGCATTCAGAGTAGTAAAAGTGGAATAAGAATTGTAATTTTAATTTTTAGATTGAAAATATGTCGTATTTCACACGGATATTAAATGTCAAATTTAAAAAAATTCAGTGAAAGCTTATAATATAATCAATACGTATTGCAAATTATCTATGGAATGTTACCGGCTCTCTATATTAAAATTCATGAATAACTTTTACGGTAGATTGTGCAGCGTTAACATAAATTATAAGTATTAGAACACACGGTGTAATTTTTCAAAAGAATTTATCTTAAAACATTCTACCTAGCTTATATATTCAAACTATGAACATATTTTTCACATGCATATGTAAGTAGTTATTTTTCGTATGCAAACGTACGATGGAACGTGGCGAAACACGTGATAATAAGCAACATTATGTATACAGTAACGTCAAAGATTCCATGATCCAAATAAATCTAGTTTAGTTCGTAAATCATCCAGATCAATTTAATAAAGTAGATTCATTTGAATTAGGGATCGTTCTAATTAATGACGATTAACATTCTGTGCACTTATAACTGATTAACACCATACATTGATTTTTTTAATTAAATGATTTTAAAATATGATGTATTTTATTTTTTTATTTAATGTTACGGATCACCGAGATTATTTATATCGCGGTTGGATTTTAAGCGGCTCCTTGATATAATTATACTTTATAGTTTTTACCTATATTTCGGTTAATGCGACGGTAAAAACAATAATATATGTTCTGGTCCGCCATACCCACGCGTACACGCGTGTAATACATCGATTTGACGAAAATACCACTGTAAAACAGGATGAAGGAATTTCGCGAAAGAGTTTATGAGGGCAATACAAGGGCAATGCACGGAAAACGATTGAAAAGTTCTATTACGAGTTTTTTTCGATGGAAACCGAATATGGAATTAAATGTGATATACCTATGGAAAATGAGCGGTTCGGATTCGTCGTGGAGCGTTGGATTGGCCTGAGATGCTGTTTGACGTTCGCTGCACATCGCGTGAGACCTTGGTGCGTTCCCAAAAGTTTACACTCGTTTCCACTGGGCGGAGATAGTGCGATTAAAATATCGTGCGAATGCGTGTGTGTGCTGATCAACTATTGTGCACGCGCAGTGGCGGCGCCAGAATTTGTTTTTAGGCAGGGCCAATAGGAGGCCAACAGTTATGAGGTAAAACAGTGAAAAAAAATGAAATTTAGGCAAAAAATAAAAAATAAATGAACAATTTCAAATAGTTGCCGTATTTCGCAATTTTTAAACGATCACACCACCAGGACAAAGCCACTTTGAAATAACTCTGCTTATTATAAACGATTACATTGTTATTAATAAAATAATAAAACAAAAATTAGTAAACGGTTAACACTCGTAAATGAATACATAAATAACTAAACAAAAATAGATAAACGAATGCGTAGCCGTTTATGCGGAGCGTACAATAAAGAGTATTCTTGTATTTGTAAAGTACGACCGGCTTGGAATTAAAAAAATTCGTACATACAAAGTAAATAAAATCGCTTCTTTTCAGGCTACGAATTTGTTTATTTATATAATGCATAAATCATTTATATTTTATTATATTATTATTACAAATACACACTAACGATCTACAATGCTAGACGATCAAGTCGCACAGAACTGAAGAGGTTAGCTAGAAACAGGAAAGATTGAAAAGCGCATATTCGATTGCAAAGCCACCAGCGAACAAATAACAGGTTGAACACGAGAAGAAGATATTATTTTAATATCATATAGTCATAATCACTGGAAATACTCGAGTAGAAGTTCAAATGAATCTGAAGAAATTAA
This sequence comes from Sipha flava, assembly GCF_003268045.1. Lineage (NCBI taxonomy): Eukaryota > Metazoa > Arthropoda > Insecta > Hemiptera > Aphididae > Sipha > Sipha flava. Next base: position 641,763 of record NW_020273608.1, read on the forward strand.
TGAAAGCAAGTAAAAATATGGGTCTAGTGGTAAATGTGGGGAAGACAAAATACATGGTGGTAACAAGAGGATGGCTCCAATTTTAGAGTAGAAAATAATGAGTACGAAAAAGTTAAAGAATTTAAAAACCTTGGAGTAACTCTAAACAACAAAAATATCATGTACGAAGAAATAAATTAAAGGCTGAATGCAGCAAATCGATGTTATTTCGCAATGGACCTTCTTCAAATCAAAAGCGATATAAAAAAAAATCAAAGAAAAACTTTATGTGAGCTACATAAGATCAGTACTGACTTATGCATGTGCCACGTGGTCCTCAACTAAAAGTGGCAAAGAGAAACTCAGAAGATTCGTAAGGAATATCCTGAGAAGAATACATGGTCCAGTATTTAATTCCGAAACACAACAATAGGAATTGAGATCGAATGCCCAGCTAGACAACTAATAAAAAAAGGAGAATATTGTGCAATTTATTAAAAGCATGAGAACGCAACGGGCTGGGCATACGTGGCAAGCGTACGGATCGCTAATAAAAGAAATAACGACTTGGACGTTAGCGAGGAAAAGACCAAAGGGAAGAGACTAAGGGGAAGACTACGAAGAAGATGGATAGACAGTATAAATGAGATATGGAATGCGGTAGCCCAAGAAAGTAGGGCGGATTGGCACGTTATAGCCGTATGACAGAAAGGAATGGGAGTAAGCAGTTTTGGCGGTAAAGATCTTCGATGGATTGTAAAGCCGGAAAAAGGAATTCATTTATTTATTTATATTATTACGTCAAAGGCCAGTGCAGTGATAGGGCCACTGGTGGTGATGGTGGAATGCGGTCCGCACGCCAATACGATTACGATACATTATTGTAATAAGACGAGGGTGATCGGGTGCGCGGATGGCGGTGAGGTAGGAAGGGGCCGAGCAAATACATATATTACATTGAGCGCACGCGTTTATTTGTGTATGCGCAACGACGTTTCGTGGTAGTAGAACGGTGCAGGAGGGGCGGTTGCAGTATGGTAAGGGCAAAAACAGAACCGTAAACAAAACTTCGATAGACCATCACCGCCGTCTCGCGAGTATGCATGTATAGTTTTTTTTCTCTCCGAATAATAATAATAATATAATAATTTATTCCTATGGGAAAACCGAATCGTGACATCCCCGAGCTACCGCCGATACACGTTCGATGCGGCTACCGATTATGGAAATTCGAAAAAATTTAAACACAGGTTTTCAAGGGGAAATAGATACGCACGCGTATTCAGATATGATATTTAAAATGTAAATCACGTGGGAACAATACGCAGCACAATCGTATAAACATACATTCCTCGCGTATACGTATATTCAAATAAGTGTTGAGTAAAAGGTAAAAAAAAAAAAAAACGAAACGTACACATATATTTGTCTCGGGGCACATGCCGGCGTCAATCACATACACACACACACACACACAATTAAACACACGCCGACTGCAGCTACTGTTGAGCCCTATTATTATTGGCCAAACACGGAAATTATAGCAATCAGTAGCCTTCTAGCTACTGTTCACTTGGACATCTCTGCCCGCGTGCGCATTTCACATTGTATACACACATATATCTGTGTGTGTGTGTGTTTTGTAATATTATGTATACAGACACTACTGTGGTCGGCCTATCGCGGTGTCTATAAACACACACGCGCGCGCACGGAACACAACGGCAAATCACTACTAACTGTTTAAAATAATAATATTATTATAATAATAATATATTTATATGTGTAAGATAATAAATTCGGTAGTCAAGAATAGTGGAAATGAAACGTGTACAATTAACAGTGTGACGCGGATGGTCGTGCCGGCCACCCCGAGGGTTTCGCCGCGCTGACACCCGTAATCATGATATCGTACACGTTATAACATCGATACGCATAATATTATAAATATACGTAAATATATACGTGCGCGCGCGTTCGAGGGTGAGTATTTCCACAGACGAATTCCGGGCCGCGCGCGACCTATAAAGCAATAGACAATCGTACTCGCGTGTCCCGTCCGACATTCCGCCGTCTCGTACGCTTACGTTAGCGCGGCGGTTTCCGATGAACCTGTGTACGTCCCTGTGGGGCGTAATGCGTTTGGCCGAATTTTTAAGAATTGCAATATGTTTGGGTGACCTTTTTTTTTTAATGTTGTGTGGTGCTTATGTCAAAAATGCATATGCTACGGGTTTGTAATAATTATATTTGAAGATCTGTATTGTATATGATTGATAAAAGTAATTAGGAGCATAACTAAATGTCCCATCTCCAAAAACGTTTTCAGATTCACAAAGATGTTATAAGTTCTCAGAACATGTAAGTAAAATAATTTGTTTTTCTCGATTGACGAAACAAAATTGTTCATTATTAGTTTTAATATCGACTAGAGTTTCAAACAGTTGATTAAACGCTTCATTGTTAGTTGTTGGAATTTTGGAAAAATGTTTTTTACGAATCCTATAAACCGATTCTCCTAATAATTTAATGTCATTATGAACTATCACCTCCTTAAAAACGATATTATTGTCTTGAATTTCCTTACGTATAACCTTATTTGGTCTTGCATGTAAGTCTTTTTTGGGTTTCCTTTTGATAGCAGTTCTAACACACTGAACAGCTAAATAATTTAATCATAATTATTATGGTCAGTAGTTGGTTCGTGATTATGTATATTATTATTCGAAAAAGATAGTATTTTATCGATGTTAAAATTAACTAAAACATTCTCAGTAAATTTTCTGTTAGTACATCGAAAACGTAAAGACCTGTTTTTTCAAGTGGTTAGATTCACTAAAAGTATAATTTTCAATTGAAATGCATCGTTTATTTCTTTTTGTTTTAAAAATATAATCAATTTTAAGACCCATAATATTAACTAACTTAACAAACTCGCTAACACTACAATACAACTTCACATTTTCAAACTGATATTTGAAAATATGATAAAGTTACCTATACTAGTTGCTGACCTCTGCAATAAGACTGTACCATAATTAGGTTGATATAAAATTCCCTACATAATAATATTTTTATCTTTATAATTTTATCTTATATATAGTCTCGCTCAAACACATTATAAGAAACTCGCCCAAACGCATTACTTTTATTATGCGGGTAAAAAGGCAAAGTCTAAACGCAGTCTAACCCGTCCCTGTGCTAGCGATAAAGATACGTACACGCGCAGGGTTGTTAAACCGATACAGTCCATTGGCTACATGTTAGGATAGTCTGCCCAGCGCGGTCCGTAGGGTAAATTTCACGTGACGCGGCTAAGAAACGACCGCGTTTTTTGTTTTTGTCGGGAAATTGTTTACAATCCTCCTACCGTCCGTCCGTACATCGTCCTGGTTAGCAGGTTACCAGTGATTCCGAATCTCAGATCTTAAATTCTACCGGGTCGACTGCTGCTGCTGCTGCTGTTGCTGTTAAAAATCAAAAACGTTTAAGTAGGTGTAGTTGCGTTGGCATATACCAGGTCATCAGATCGTTTATCGCTTGTTTCCGCGTTCGCATGGATCACAGTAACTGCCATTTATATTTACGTTCGAGTTTTAAAAGTATATTATTTTCTGATATTTCGGTATTCCAAATCGGAATAATTTTATCTTCACGACTTATGTTACGTGCATTATTCCAATATCACAGAGTTACAAACAAATGCGTAATGGTTCTTGATTATTTGATGTGAAACCTACATCAACGATCGGAGATTGGGCCCCGAGGGTATAGACATTTTAATAAAAGCATAGATAAGTAGACATATGCAATTATATATTATAATCGTTAATTCAGTACAGACAATATCATGCAATTCAATGACCTTTTCAAAATTAAATGTCTTCAAGTTAATGATCGTAATCATCATATCGTTGCATTTGATTTAGAAAAAAAATCATGTCAACGCCCTTAAAATACATAAAATATCAATTATGAGCCAAGCGACTAATGCAGTATTATTCTGGTTCTATGCGCAGACAATTTATAATGAACAGAAAAAATGTACATAAAAAGTGGATTCTTTTAACCGGTCGTGGGAATCTAAATAACAATAAACTGGACCTGGCATTAAAGTTGAATATTTATGGTGGTAACATTTTTTCTCCTCCGCTTTCCATCTATTATCTACCTACAGGCTTTGTAAATGCGTCAGATTAAGTATCACAAAATATTTCGTAAGTTTTCACTGGACTTTTTCAATCAGTCATTATAGTATTGATGTCCGTTTCATGATACGCGCGAATTTCGTTTTCCATATTTTGACGATTTCGCCGCGCGCGTAAAATCGTAAAACCATTTGTTCATACGAGTATATCTGTGCTCATAGTGAAATTAAATTATAAGCTATCCATAGCTAATGTTTGACAAATTTCTATTGTACTACATCTAATACAATATTTGGAAAATACGCATTGCTCGTTGACTGCCCAATAATTTTCATGTTCGGCGCTTGAGGGGTATCAAAAGTATATCTAATAAGGTTAATCCCTAAAAATGTTTTGCGTTACAAGCCTCCGTGATTAATTCATTGAACGTCAGTTTTTTATTTTTCGAATTATGTTTTTTCGAAGCGACAATTAGTATTTTATAGCATCACAATGCACTATAGGGATAATTATTATTCTACTGTTTTGATTATAACCATACATTATATTTTTGAATAAATTAGTCATCGAAAAAAAATGATTGTTGAGAGGTGTATTCTAAGAAACAAACCGGAATAAGGGCATTTGAATGTATTGGTCAGTAACTAATAAAATAATACCATTGCTGTATTTTGCAATCGCTGTACAGATTATTAGCGAATGTTAATTAATTCAAATATGTTTACTCTGTATTTAGGTTTACCAAATGAACATTTTATATGTACCATAAATAACTTATGATTTTAATCGACTGAACATTTTCACTCATCAGAATTGTTATTATTATTATTTTTTTTTAATTAATAATTTTATCGTTTGAACCGATATCTTTTTAACAGCAATTAATTACTATAATAGGTAATACTTATATTATCATAACCAAACTCAATGGGAATTAAAAACTATTGTACAGGGGTTGTTTTGTGCTCAGCCTGAATGTCCTGTCAACGATTTACAAACAATCATCCGGATTAGAACTAATGGACCGTGAAATAAATATACCATTCTATAAATGAAGGATTAGAGAGGGTGATTTTTCCACACTTTATTTTAAATGCGAACAAATAGTGAATCAAACAACTCTCTTTACATTGTGTCATTTAAATAACCATTGGGCTAATATGCGTATACCATATATAGTTGAATGTAAGTACGATAACATCAGTCCCACTTAACTTAATGAAGCATTATTAAGCTATTTTTTCGTATATATAATATATATATATATATTCGTCTAATATATGTTATAATATTAGACGAATATTCATTTAATATCAACTTAGCTATTAATATAATTAAACTTCTATGTACTGACTACCATCCTCAATACTGAACACTTTTAAGTCCCTTGTGATAAGTACACGTATAAAATGAATAAAATAGTCTCTTGCAACAACGTAACGAACGTTGTTCTTACATGGTAATTATAAAAAAATTAATTTTTATAATAAATATTCTCAAAAACATAGATTAACATATACATTTTATTTTTATCAAGAACGTATAGTAATATATTTTCGAGACCATACAAACAAATTTGTTTACCTTATTATCTAATCAGTGTTTAATTCAAAAAATATAGTAAACGTTTTGTCTTGGTAGGCTTAGTACAAATACAGGTATCAAAATGATTTTTTTTTATTTCATGTAACAAAGTGTAATGCGTAATGGAGATATTATATCAAATAAAATATAAACGGCGTGAAAGTATATTTTTTAACTTTGAACTCTTAACATGCGATGTCGACAAGGCCATCATGTGCTTGAAGTGTTGTTATTGATTTTTTTTACGGCAATAATAATAATAATAATAATAAAGGGTGACCCATCATCTGGAACGTTAATGATCTGATGGTGACAAATATTTAATATTAAATCAACTTTGCAGAGGATAGGGGTGAGTTCAATCGGAGCAGACACTCGTAACAGAAAACCAAAGACGCCGCGAATAAAACGATTATGAGGCCATCAACGGTACCGCGGCCGTTACCGATGAGGGTGCGCCGATCATGTGTGTTTTTCGCTCTCGCCCCAAAGATTTGAATTACAAATGTGAAATTGATTTTTACAAAACCAATCCGTCCATGAAATTTAAATTTTATCTGGTAATACTCACATACACGTGATATATACATATATACGTATACGAAAAGGGTAGGTCTCGACAGCTTGGCGAGGGTTGTTAGATCAAGACCGTGTGTAAATGACATGTAAACAACCGCATACGTGTACCTACGAAATGAGCCAATTAACTATGGACGAACATCAAAAGATTCTGTGTCACAGGGAATTAATGGTCGAAAGGCTTGTAGCATAAAAAAACAACATTAAAAAAAAAAAAAGTATACTTAATCGATTTTCCATTTCAAAATACACCCGGTAACAATGCCGTTGGACAGCAGATGGCCTTTTGCGTTGCAGTGATATTAGTAAGCAAATGTTTGTAGTCCTCACAGCAGGTGGCTGAACCCGTTTTATAAATATATTAATATTCTTGGTATTTTTGATAAGCGCGACGTAATTATGTTAATAATTTGAATAGACCGTTTGGTGTAGTTATGGTACGTTATAAAAGGCCAGCAGTTAGTTCTGAGTGTACAGTTTTCTCAACAACTGAGAATGTCGGAAAAGTGATGCGATTTTTCAAATATCAAAAAGACAGTTCACAATTCACAGTGGTGTTGCCTCAACAAGTGTAAACCTAATCATATCAAATACAGGAAGCACAGTTAAATCAACGGACAATTATAAATAAATTTTAAATGTACTGTTGAAACATTCTAGAAATCAAGTAATAGTTTGACGATTGCAAATTTGCTCTAGAGTTTTTGCGAGTCTATGAAATAATACTTATAATTGTACATTAACAATTTGATACTCAATGTTTTTTTTCTTTGTTGTGCAAAATCACTATTCAAACGTATTAAATGCATAGCTGCATTAATTGGCTGGTTAGTGATCTCGTAAAAAAATTTATCTTTCACTAAAAATAAAAAATAATTTTATAGTTTGTACGAACAACCGATTTCTAAATGCAAAATTACAGCAACGAAAACAAAATCGTACTTAATTAATGTACAAAATGTAAATATAAATCAACATTCTTGTTATTGGAAAGTGTTTGATTATTCTCTATTTATGCGTATATATTATGTACCATAAAAGTGGTACACACAAACAAGTCAAACATATAATTTCTTTTTCGAATATAAATGAAATATATACAATAAAATAATATTGATTAGTTGATTAGTAATCGAGAATATAATTTTGATAATTACACAACCACACAAATGCGGTATGTCTTATATGTATATGACAAGTAGGAGGTCGTGCACAGCCGTTTCCTTATTAAAATCAATAGTTCGAGTAAATTATATTCATCAACGAAGATGTGATGTGTAATATACATATATATATAGCCGTCCTTAGGATTTTCAAGACTTGGGGCAAATTAATTGAGGGGCTCTTCAATTATCACAATAAAATACGAGTATGATAAAAAGAATTCCACACCAAGTTTGCAAAATATTGGTAAATATAGTTTTTCAAAACCTCAACCAATTAAGGTTATTTAAATGAATCAACATAATGAACTACATATTTAATAATTTCTCAATAATATATTACCAGTTACCACATTTAATAAAAATTTAAATTATTTCTAGATAACTTATAAACAACCATAGAAAATAATAAATTAATGTTATTGCATAAATACTTGCAATAGCAAATTTCTACGTAAATTTTGATAAAATTATGTCATTCTTCGCACTCCGGCAATAACGAAAATAATTTACAATTATAAGTATTTAAACTTATTGTTAGGTGCTCTCAACTTTTATATATGGCGCGGAAACGTAAACCCTAACCAAGACAATACAAATAAGCTAAAAGCATTTGAACTATGGCTCTGCAGGAGAATTTTGCGAACAACAAAGACTAAGAAAATCACTAATATTGAGGTATTACGTAGAATGGAAAAGGAAAAATAATTAATTACAATAGTTAAATGCAGAAAATCCAGTAGTTAAGACATTATTATGCGGAAAAAGCACAGATATAACCTTCTACAATGCATCCTACAAGGAAAAAATAAATGGCAAAAAATCGCCTAATAGAAGAACATCGTGGCTAGTCAATCTCAGAATATGATTTGATAAAAGGCCTGTACTGCTAACAAAATGTGTAAATCAATGATAGTCGCTAACATTCGAAACAAATCACCGTTTTCAGCAAAAAAAGAAGAACATTTCATAAAGATAAATAGTGTTTATAAATAATGAATTAATATCCATAATCTGTAATGGATAACGCCGAATGTTTCTAATCAATCTGGATTGTAAGTAAGTCCCATTTAAATTTTTCTTTCCATTAATCTCCTCGTAAAAATTTCCATAAATCCTAAACCATGAATAATAATCGTCCTCAACGATAAAAGCTACTACGAATTTCGTTAACTCTGTACTAGTGCTAGTCACTTTCTTAGTAATATACTTAACTCATAACAATTGGAAAGGCTTTTGTATGGCCCAGAAGGATGGAAGGCGAAAACGGCGTATTATTGATCAAAAGATAGACATTACAACTACGAGAAAGACTATATTGAAAGCCAGGAGAATATTATAACAGGCCGCCCGTGAAAAGTCCAAGCAAGAAGTATGCAAGTCACGCACACGAGTTAGTGGAAACATATCATATTATAAGATGGCATAGAGCGATGCCATAGATAAGGATATAAACAAAAGGAGCGGCAACGAAGGACAAGAGAATGTGTGCTATGACGAAAATATCTATGAAATGACCTAAACCTAACCGGAAGAATATCATCCGGACGACTGTCATTTGAAGCAAACACAGTATCTATTATTTCATACGCGGGTTAATTAAAGCGATGTAAATAGCGTAAAAAAACTCGTAACGTTATTGTAATGGTGGAAAACGTGTAAAAAAATATTGCTCGACTATTGACAGTAGTCGAATAAGTCAAAGGAATTTCGCTCGATTCGGACTCCTATAACGAAAACAAAAAAAAATTCAAATACGGTTTCGTATATTTTAATATCATGTAAACAATTCGTTGTAGATATTAACATTATATTTTAGAATATGCAAATGTTGCGATCCGTCGATATATAATCACAATTATTTACGCCTACGTGGCGACGCAGCCACTAGATATCGCTGTAGTCGTTAGCATTCGAAAAGATAAACACAGTTTTTCAACAGTAAAAAACTAGTAATAACTATTGTTTCACAATTGTTGGAAACGTGTTTTTCGTTGAATGCGACATCCAATCACTGCATCTACGTGGGTGATACTAATTTTAATAGTAGGATACCAGAATGTATACATTATTCTAAAATCAATGATATTATGCCGGACGAGTGTTTACCGTCGTCCATAAGATCAAATAAATCACCCGTAGAAATAATATTTAAGTTGTTTGCTCGGGCATGACCGTCGGTCGCCTCGAGCGGCGGGTAAACTTCAGAGTGGACTCGTACAGTTCGCGTACACGATAATACGGTATTACACGTGTACAACCGCACAAGTAAGGAAAAACAACAATAATAATAATAACGAATTTTGAATACGGCGCAACCAGGGGTTTCTAATAAATCTCAGACAAAAGTGACGAGTTCGATACTTGTGGTACGGAAAGTGTTTACGAATATGTGTCTTCTCAGCTTATATGACACCGCTGTGCACTTTAAAACATGGACACGTTATCTAAAAATAAATACGAGATCGGTATAAGGTACTATAAACGTGTACGGAATAGTACACACGTGAAACATCTAAATTCCGAACACTTGAAATGTTGTCCACTTCATTCGGAAGGGGTGAATTTCTCGTAGGAGGACGATGAAGTACACAGTTCGTGGGTCAGTTTAGCCCATAAAATTACATTTAATGGATAATATATGTACGTGATGATAACTGGAATACCACTCACCGATCAGCGCACAGCCAAAACTACCGCACCGATTCATTGGAGATTTCGGGGGAATGTACCAATTACTACGAACAAGTGCAACGAGAAAAGATTTTCCGAAAATATCGTTAAAACCGGGTAAAAACCGTTTTATTCCGGATGTAGGCATTTTATCACTTTTTGGTTACCATGGAATTATTTAATTTTGTTTATTATGTTAATTTGAGTGATCACCGATTGAGATATATGTTACATTTAATATAATATCGATACGCCGACTCGTACGTAAAGACACACAACTTAAATCAATCTAACAGTTAGAATAAGACACGTTTCCTGTATTGGTCGAATCACACGATCATCAAGGAAGACCTGTTTATTCTCACGCGTCTTCTCTCTTTTGTCGTTTCGCCTAACCTAATCAAACATATTTATTGCTTACGTGCTGATTGATGGTGTAACGTAAAATTATTACTGTAAAATTGTTTTCTTATACGTTCTAAAATGTTAAATTAATACACATCCTATTGCGACACGAGTACATGGTTTTTTTAATACGTATTTATACTTCCCGCGGCAAAGATTTATCGTTTTTTTATATTGATTATTACAACAGAATGTACGAGGATCGTGCGCTATTTTAACCTATTTTTTTTTTTTTTTGTTATTTCTATCGAAATAGTAATTTCTCCGAAAAAAAAAAAAAAAGAATAGTAAAACAACGAGGTCGGTAAATTCAACTGGTACCGATGCTGTACAACACGTATAATATTACGAACGTATTGTGCCGGAAATGTAAATGCACTGATGTAACGCACCATGCGCGCTGTATATACTCGAAGGTTCTGTGATATCACGTCAAGTGTGCGCGATTGATTTGGTCGACCGATAGTAGCGTTCCGCGCGATCGTGAACTGCGACGGTACCTCGGCCGAAGCGCGCGCACGAACGTTACTCGCAAACCATCGGTGTACAGCGATCTGATCCGCGCGACTTGTATACAATCGGAGCCGGTCCAAGCGAAAATAGTGCACTAAGCGAAATAAAATTTTGCCACCTATAGAAAAAAAAAAAAATGTGAGCTTTTATTTGAACTCAGCCCCTCCCCCTATATTTTATGTGACATATCCACGTAAAAAACTTTAATTTTCTTATTTCATTTATAAAATTATATGTAAAAATACTTATTCTAACTCATTCTAACCGCATCGACCGTAATTTCATGCATACGTTAAGTATAAGTCCTGTCTGTGACGTATGACAGTCATTTTTATAATTGTAAAAACAAAAAATTAACGTGTTATGAATATATATATATATATATATATGCATTTAGTTACAATAATTTGTTAATCTTTATTAATATTTTATCATGATAATTTTGGTTGTTTATTTTTAGAAAAATCGTACTATCGATTATGATTTAAATAACATTTTACAATTGATTATTGTTTGACAAAAAAAATATATTGCTTTATTATAACCGTATCGGGTAAATTTTGCGCAAATGGGCTGTGGGGAAAAAATGTACCTTTTTTGTTTTGGCGTAAAGGTACACGAAACGTTTAACATTTTTTTTTTTTTGCGCGAATCGGCGACGCCCGGGCGTTTGATCACTACGAATAACGGTGGCATGTAAGCATAAAACTGCGCTACGATATATGTCCGATAGGATGTCTTTTGATTCATAGGCGTGAGCAGACCTCTTTTTCAGGGTATACAAAAGGCTGCCACTGCCTATCCCCCTCCCCTAAAACTGAAAGTTAATTTAAGCATTCGAAATTCTGGTCTTAATAACTATTTAATTTAAAATTTTAATTTTTTTCCCCGAAAAAGTGACTGAATAGCCATTTCTTAATCGTTATAATTGTCTTCATAATTAAAATTTAAAATAAATTGCGAGAAAAAAAATTAAAAACATAAAACTTGAAATGGTTTGAGTAATACATTTAAATAGAGTAAATAAATAAAAACGTAATTATATACTTAAATGAAAAACAAAATAAATTTGATAAATAATCAAAATTAATCCTAAAACGATTCTGCGTACAGTTGAGTAATTAAATCACCAATAATGTTTTTGGGATTTTAATTTATAGCCATTTATTTTTCTGTAGTTGATAGCTATTTAATCTCGCTTGAATTATTGTACATCTTAATTTCATTAACACATTAAATCGTTATTATAGCTTATGATTTGTGTTTCAGAAATAAATTAAACTGTCTGGGACTGAATATAAAAATATAATGAAAATCATAATGTAATACAAAATCACATAATATACATAAATATACATAATATACATGACCAAATATGTCATAGTTTTTATTAATTTTGTGTAATTTTAGAAAGAAGGCTCTACGTTTAGGGCATGCAGTTGCATACCCTGCGTACCCTCTGCGCACGCCTACGCTTTGAAAATTGGAAAAGAAAAGTTTTCAAATTTTTTCCGTCGTCACAACACGCGCGTACGCGTGAAAAAAAAAAATTAACTACAAATAACTCCGGAGCAACGTTAAGGTTGACCGACCGTTCGAGTCACCTGGATTTATTGGTCAACGGCGTTTCCGGGGTGGCGGATGCGTTAATGAAAAAAAATTCGAGCGCGTACCCGTTACATACAGGTTATAAATAAAACGAAATACGTATAAATGTATAAATTTATATTTTTCCTGAAACGTCCACGGATGGACAAATAACGGGACGGTCATCGACGAGTGGGCAGATACGGACGACGTATACGTGTAATGTGTCGCGCGACGACCGTGCCACGTGAGCGTGAGAGAATGTTTGCGCGCGCACGCGAGGCGGGTCGCGTTATATCGAACTTTCGCGCGCGTACGGCGATAACGGCGCGGAGGGGACGCGCGCCACGAGCTTCTCGCCGATCAATGCGCTCCAGGCGCAAACTCCCCCCCCCGCCGCCAGTCTAAAACCATCCCCGCCATTCGGGCAACGTGCCGGGTCGTTCGTCAGCCCCTTGGCAACCGCACGACGCCGCGCGCGCACGGCCTTTTCCATCACACCTCTTCGCCGCCCGCCGTCGACGGTTCGGCGTTTCTCGTACGGTTCTTACTCCCGTACGCGCGCGCGCGTGTGTGTGTGTGTGTGTTTACGAGCCCCCGCGCGAAAGGGGAGGTACGAGCGCGATCGACGGACCGTGTAATAAAATCTGCCGCCGCCGCAATGAACTTGGGGGAGAAGTGAAAAAAGTCGCAGGCCGATTTTATTAAAACGAACTTACTTCTGGCGGGCGTGCGGTTTTCAGTTCTCACTCCGCGCTTTTTGCGTCTTCGGTGATTTTCTCGCCTCTCCCACGTGCTTTTTTTATTGCTCTGCGTATCTGCACTCAATCTCATTACCCATGTCTCCGTCCCACTCACTCGCTAGCCACATATGCCATTCAAAACCTTATGCAAACATCTGTAGTCTTTCCCGTAAACATGATCGTACTGGGACGTTGTTCTTGTTAAACAACAGTTCGTTTTATTCCGCAAAACGAGTTATTTAATCATCATTTCGATAAAAACTATAGGTTTCGCAGCAAGTTTATGTTTTAAAAGTATACTGAGTACAATCCATGATACGAGCAACGGCCAACTTCGTACAGTTGTTTTTAAAGCCATAACAAGTAATAACAGTGTTATGTTTTCGGCCAAAGACGGTTAAATCCAATGATTAAAAATACAGATACGATGGCCCAACACGTAATATCATAAACACATTAGTTGATAATAAAGAATCGCGTTGAAATGTATAGGTACACATTTCGTTAAATATTTTAATTTCTCGCATTGTCCGTAGTCTTTTATACCATGCGCTATCTATACTGATTTTCTACTATTTATCTATTCGTATAAAAAAATACAAACTTTTAGATTAGGATCCAAATCATAATAGTTCTGAGTATTAAATCAACACATTCTTTCGGTAGTATTTATTTTGCTTCAATACAATCAACAATTATCTATCTATTATTAATCGGTGATCAGCTGTGTAGTTAGAATCTATTGACCGACCGTTGGGTAAACTGCCAGTAAAATATTTCATTCGATATTCCAAAAGTATAAAATTTTCTAGTATACAACCATGTATACTGGCTTGATGTATAATTTGAAGTTCAAAATGAAAACCCTTACGTTTGAAAAACAAAATGATCATATTAGTTTATCATGCATAATATTGCTAAGATAATATACATAGTAACTGTAAATGATCAGCGAATACATAAACTATTAATGTTTATCCTTTAAATCGAACCCGATTAGTTTAAAAATGTTTAATCGGCACTGAACTAAATAAATCTTTTTCTATTTACATCACATTATAAATAATAAGCCTATATAAATATGTGAATTTATATTGGCTTATTACATTATTTATTGTTTATTTTTATAATTTAAGTTATTTTATTTTATTAAAGCTCAATATTAAGTATGAATAAACTAAAGAACTCGAAAGTTAGAATGTGTTCAGAATGTGATTTTCCTTCTATCTTTCTTTATCTCTTTCTCTCTCTCTCTCTCTCTCTCTCTCTCTCTCTCTCTCTCTCTCCCTCTCTCCCTCTCTTTTTCTCTCTATATGTATTATTTCGCACTTTGAACACAATATATATTTCATTGGTATTCATCGCCAAATCATATTTTTATTCTATAAGAATATTTAAGCCGAAAAGAAATAGTTTTGAATCAAATTATTGAAAATCTCAAAAGAACTATGTATAGAGTATAACATCTGTTGTGTGTATTTCAAATTAAACTCTACGAGTAGTAAACGAAAAATTCGATTTAATTTAACAATAAAATATCAGTATTTACCAGTAATATTATATTTATTTTAGGAAAATAATATGCTGAATGGTAATTTCATTGACCTAATATAATGATTTGAAATATTTATTGAACACGAAACGTGAACAATTTCTGCACAGTAAAAATGCTATTAATAGCCATACATCACGTGCACCCCGCTTATTAATCACACTTACCTCGTATCTTTGGTACGAAAATTCCATATTCGGAATAAAAACGTCATTAACTATTCATAAGATATGCGCAACAATTACAAAGTTACATAGTATAAAAACACGTCATGAA
Source organism: Sipha flava (assembly GCF_003268045.1). Taxonomy (NCBI): domain Eukaryota; kingdom Metazoa; phylum Arthropoda; class Insecta; order Hemiptera; family Aphididae; genus Sipha; species Sipha flava. The sequence goes on from NW_020273608.1 coordinate 656,965, forward strand.
CACTTGTAGATTATATGACGATGATAATCGTTGTTTTATTTTTGAAAAATTGTACGTGATCTCTACGCCGTATAATTGATCTTGTGCGAACACACGAAAACATGTACAACAGTGAATTATATTTATTTCGTATAATATATTAAAATAAGAATAAAATAAAAAAAAAACAAAAAAAATCGTTTAATCATAATTATAATGGCCCGAGCTTTATAGGTCCGTGTTAATGCTGAGACAATGGGTGAGATGGGATGTGGAGATTTTCCGTGTCATAGGTATGCGGTTAATGAATGAAATAATTATACAGTACGGTTTACAGTGTAACGAGCACGTCGAGTCTTATAGGTTCCTTCATGAGCATTTTTTTTTCCTCTCCGCGCATCCCTCTGTACCACTCGCTGCAGCCGCCGTCGCGTCGTTCGGTTATAATATCGTAAGTAAAATCTCCGGACTTAGCGCAGCATACGCACTGTATTATTAATGTTCTCTTGTAGATGCACGCACTGAAATTATATATATGTATACGCACGTCTGAGTTTAAACGTCCTAGTACAAAATAATCGATAAAAAAAAACGTAAGGCAACATGAAACATTGTCCTAGATGCTTGTCGCGATCCGACTGAACGTGCGCACCTTCGTGGTGTAAGTCAAGTGAAATATCGATGGGTGGACCAAGTACCGTATACGTACGAGTTGTGTACAAACAAAAACTCGCGTCAACAACGATTGCATTGGCATCGAATTGAAATACTCGGGATCGAGGAACAGTCCTAACCTTTCGACCAAACGATTTTCGAATCTCGTTCTATATTTTCTTACTTTTGTTTTCAGAAATACCTCAACAATTATTTGTATGATTCACACTGTTAAAATGATATTAATAACGCAAAAATATTTAAGTACAGAAATTACAACCCGTACTGTTGGTCAAAATCAATATAAATATACTCAATACCCCTCAGATAAGGTGGTTAGTCCCCCGTCTTCAACAAAAAAGGATTTAAATTTAAAATTGTATTTGTCTTTACGTTTTACTAGAACGTTGCCATTTTTAGTATTGATCGCCAGTCTAAACATACCCGTTTTTAAATGGTTTAAAAAAATCCAGAATCGATGTTAGAACAGCGTATATGAAATAGTGATGACACTGATTTTTTAAATAAAACTTACCCTACCTGAGATTTTAGGATCCGGTGCCGCTGCTGTTGGGTAATCATACTCACTTGGTTCTGAACCGAGCACTAAAGCTGAACCTCTTTGTCTCGCCTTAAATTATTTACATACATATCGTGCATATTATCCCTATGTAATACAGTTATAGACTATATTTAACTTTTTACGCGTTTCGAAAACTATATTCTTTGTTAACCAATTTCCTGTTTTCGTTCGTCGTTCCGCCGATTCGTTTTCGATCCCTGCAATGTTCACTCGACGGTTCAGCCATACCTGCAGTCACCCGGTAAGCTGTCTGTCCGTGGAACAGCCGACCGTCCTGGAGATGGTATAGTCGGTCGGGCGCAACAACTTGTCGTACAATATATATATATATATATATATATATATGTACGTCCGGTAAATACCATACCTGGTATCTTATCATTGATACGGCATTCGTTTGCCTGGGTAAAGTTTGGCGAAACGCCCGGGAAACCAGTTGTTCGCTACGACGGCAATGACGACTATATTATTATTATTACTGTTATGGTCGTGCGGGCCGGATACGCGCTACTCCCACTCCGGGACGTTAAACGCCGTGCCGTCGCCACTGCCACCGACGTCACCGGCCACCGACCAATACGCGGGCGTGACCGCAACCACTACTTGTTTAATACGAGTCTTAGAATCTGTACGAGTGTAAGAGTGGTGTGTATGGTAGTCCGTGTAAACGTAAATATGTGTGTGTGTGTATGCATATTATTAAACAGCATGGCTGCGGCCACAGATCCGGTTGTCAACTGGAACATCGATCTCTGAGATCCTCCCGCTCACGTACGCCCCCGCTGATCCTAATTGGACGATCGTTGTTTTACATTTTAATTCGCTTCCAAACTTTCCCCTCTCTTTCTCTCCAACAATCATATCACCCTTACATCGACATTACTGCCCTTCGTCACACTTTTCTTAACCCCACCACGTCATCGTGTAATTTACAAAACGTCTAATACTACTATAAACATGTAGCGGACCTATCTTTAAAACATCAAAAGAAAACCTATGATTTTGAAGATTTTGATAGTGCAGTAAGGACAGCTAACAAAGGAAATGTGCACTTAAAAAAAAAATGAGTTATTCTGATTTTTTTCAATGGAAAGATTATAAGGCACAATAGAAACTATTAAAATCTACCAATAGAGTTTTGTTGAGAGACATTGTGCAAATAAAAGCTGAACTTGGAAAATATGTGTTATTTACTAAAAATCAGTTTAACGATAAAACATACACAACATTGGATTTTGTCCAAAAAAAAGTATATGAATAAAAAAAGAGTGCCTCTGCCATCTCCACATACAAAGAATTGTGGTATACTATAAGAAAAACGTGACGATATACTTTCGAATTTGAAGCAAATTATACCAAGTAATAGAAAACAATTTTGGGAATATATAACGATATGTAATTAATTAAATTTAAATATATAAATAAATATTAACTATAATTTTAAGGTAAAGGCATTGAAATAATTTTAATAATTTTCTTATTGACGTGTTTTAACTAAATATATTAATAATTATAACAAAAAAATATATAGATAATAATGGCGTTATTTCTTTAACCGTTAGTGATCAATACATTTTGGTACGCTACGTAAAAATGCCATAATCAAAATTGCGGCATTTTCGCCTAGTAAACAATTCTAAATAATTAATAGCGTGCTTAGTATAAATATTAAAACAACGATATATTGATGAAATAAAAATTGAAAATAAAATTAGATAGTTCAATTACATTTATCAGATATATTTTCATAAGAAACTATGGATTTTACTTTGAAAAATATTATATTTATTTATTTAGAACTAGGGCTTGAAATCGAAATAAAAAATTTCGTTTTTAATTTCAATTTTTATTATTGATATTAGTTCGATTTTGGTTTCAAATATTGATATTTATTTTTTGCAATTTCTTTTTTGATTTCGAATATCGATATTAATTTTTTTCAATTTCGGTTTCAGAAATCGGTATTAATTTTTTTTTGATTTCGGGTTAACAAACATAATGTTATCCATGAATTATAATAATTTCTCTAATTTTTGTTCATCATTAAGATAATAGTGTTGTAGGCTGTAGTGGCAAGCTACTGGTGTACCTACCATGTAGATAGTATAGATTTAAATCCATTTTTATTATTACCTATGTTATAAAACCTTTCGTACAAACTACAATTATTATTAAAGTGTCTCAAAAATGAAAAAAACATATTATGAAACTGAAGCTAAAATTAAGTAAAAGGGATATATCTATGTGAAATGATTAAAATGTAAAATAAAGTTTTTTATTCATAGACTCAGATATAATTTAACTAATTATGAGAACAATGATTTAAATTATAAGTGGGATAAATATGACGATGCCTTGCAAAACTGCAAATGTATAAAATAAAATTATCTTAGGTTATTTGATTGTATATTATTGGTCAAAAGTATAACTCACGGGTGACAGCTAATGGAGTAATATAAATTAATATCTTATCCATAATAATACACTACAAAATGTTTATATATAGTATATAATACGGAATAAATCGTGTGCATAAAAACAACGATCGCTCATCGAACGCTGATTCCTTATCGTAAATATTCAAAGAAAACAAAATAGGTACTAGTTATTTGTTTATTATTATGTATAATCAATATTATTACCAAATATGACAATGTCGATGAATTGACAATATAAATGACCTATTGGATGTTGAATTTTAAATTAATTTGATTTAAAATCGTTTTAATTATAAAAATGATTTTGATTTTGATATAAAATATCGATTTTAACTTTTTTCAATTTCAATATAAATTTTGAAAATCATTACCAATCATTAACGATTTTGGTATTGATTTTGATTTTTAAAAGATTTTTAACGATTTCTATCGATATTTGAAATCGATTTTGATAGTGTAGGTAAACAAGCAGAAAATGTAGACTAAACAACGGCCTACCCCAAGGATCAGTTCTTGCTCCGATCCTCTTCAACCTATACACTAACGACCTGCTTAACACTATCTCCGAAAAGTTCATTTACGCTGACAACATATGCGTGGTATGTAATGAAAAACATCTCAATGATTGCGAAACAACACTCGATAAAGATTAAAAAACACTAGAAGCCTACATCAAACAATCGAGACTTCGACCGAATCCAGACAAAACTGAGTACTCTCTTTTTCACCTCAACAATAAATCAGCTTACCAAAGCCTAAACATTAACTTCTGCGGAAACAGCGTGCAACATAATCCCTTTCCTAAATATTTCGGAGTTAGTCTAGATAGAACTCTAACATATAAGACACACTTAACTAATATAGCAGCGAAAATCGGCTCCCGCAACAACATTATACAAAAGCTTACGGGTACAGAATGTGGTGCCGATTTTAACTCACTTAGAACCTCTGCCGTAAGTCTAGTGTACTCAAGCGCCGAATACTGCTCACCAGTATGGCTGAATAGCGCACACACAATAATACTGATGTTCAACTCAATTGCTGCATGCGAATAGTAACTGACACAGTAAAGTCCACTACCCTCCAATGGCTTCCAGTTCCAAGCAACATAGCTTCTCCACACCTGCGACGTAGAAATGCGCTGTTAAAAGAATGGACAAGATACAACTCCAATCTGAGTCTATGCCTATACACAATTTCGCGAATTCTTTTCAGAAGCCACCAAAAGACTTAAATCACGTAATCCAACATGGAAATCCGCTATCGTACTTCACAACACGAACTTCAATGTGAACGAAACATGGAAAAACGAATGGGCAGCTTCAAAACTGGACGTACAAAAATATCTAAAAACACCTGCTGACAAGCCTCCTGGACACAGTCTTCCCAGGAAAGAATAGACTACCCTAAATCGCATCTGCACAGGACATGGTAGATGTGGTTACCTAATGCATAAATGGAACGCAGTGCCAACACCAAACTGCGAATGCGGTAACCCATACCAGACCATATCGCATATACTAACCGAATGTCCCATTAGGAAATTTAACGGTGAACCCGAAGATATGTTCAACGTTTCCCCAGAAGCTATTGAATGGATTCAAAATCTTGATATTAAATTATAGGCGTTTGACAAAATATATAGTCATATTACACTGTTAATATTGTTATTGTAACGCATATTCTTATTGTTACACTTATTGTCTTGCTGATATAGTCATTATTAATGTTCAATTATATTAATTGTTATAATTATCATAAATATTAATACCCGTTTTTCTGTTTCTTGCCATACGAATAAATAAATAAATCGATTTTGAAATTGATTTCAAGCCCTGTTTAAAACTACCAAAAACTACTATACAAAAAATGTCATTTTTCTCAAGATAGCATGGAGGGAAATTACGGCATTCTTGCTTAGTATATATATATATATATATATATATATATATATAAATATGTATGTATGTGTATGCATCAGTATAAACAGTGTAAACTACAATGGAATGAAACCTATACGTTCTAGGATAAGGATTTATAAAAAAAATTCTTCATAAAGAAACACCATAATTTTTTTCATTTTTTCTTTTTTTTTTTTTCACTCGTATTCACCTCACATCAAATTAATGCACCTGTGCACCTACGTATTATGTAAACTATAAAAGTAATAGTTGATAATGTACTGATGTAAAAATGTAAGTAGTAAAACAAGCCAAATATTCACTGCAAATTTCTGTACGAAAAAAAAATAATTTACATACATTATAATATATATATATATAAACTGTTATTCATACTGTTGAATCCTTTTTGTATAGTATCGTATTAGTATATTATACTATTATCAAATTATTTTATTTCTATTTTTACATTATATTTACTTAATTTAGTTGTCATGTTAAAATAATATTTCGCTATTACCACAAAATGTCATGGTTACTAAAAAAAATTCGCTCTGTGTTTGTAAACAGATATTTTTCAGTTATTGTATTTATTTATCAGTAACCTAGACGTTATTACTTTTTTAATTATTTTCTCATATAAATCATATAAAATAAATCAGAGATTTAAAATAACTTATAAATAAGTAATTTCTATTTTGTTGTTAACATTAAATCAAAACATTCAAAATGTAGGTATATTAAAAAATAAGGAGTCGAACACGGACAATATTTTATCTATTATCAGTGACTTACAGATACTACTTTTCTTACAAAAAAAAAAAAAAATACTCTTGGTCGTTGACTATAAAGTAAAAGAAAAAAAATGTAACTTATTTTTCCGTACCCTATATTTGTAAAAAGGTTACTAGTAACAGTAGTAAAGTAACAGATCATTGTAAGGAATTTTTCCTACCTACTACATTTTAACTTAGAAATAATGACATCCCACAGTTGAATAATACATGGTTAGTAATTATTTTAAAAATGTAGTTGATATTTTAATTTAAGTAAAAATAGCAATTGTAATTCTACAATATGCATAAACATTTTCACAGTTGATTAAAATAAAATTTATTTTTCGAAACCCATAATATACTCATGACATAGCATATTAATATTATTACTGAAATTAACTTGGGCATCAATAAACCCTATTGATTTGTAATTTTTTAGATTTTTATTAATGATGTTAGGTATTAGGTACACCCATTCTTCATATTGTCGCATAGTTAAACAATAAATATAAATATTATAACTAGTGAATATTAAAATTAACAATATAGACATATGAATCGTTGATTTCTGTACAACTAATCAAATATGTGTTTTTGTAAAATATAAGATGTCTAATTCAAATAATTTATAAACGTTATAAGTTATTATAATATATTTGTTAGTATAATTTTTAACGATTTTATCTAATACTCCATGTATTGTATTTATACCCAACCGTTAAATACTCATAATAAAAGATTAATTTTTGTATGGACTTGAAATTGTTCCACCTGACACACACTTAATCCATTTACTTAAAAAAGTTTTATTAGAATTTCGAGATGAATAATAAATATGTAGGTAATCTCTACTTACACATCAGTAGAAATTATAATATTATGGAATAGTATGTATAAAGCATACGGATATATCATACAAGAAAAAGTGAGTATTATATAAAAACGTATTTCTGAGGCTTATATATTATAATAACCATCAGATAACTCTATATGCTTGAAAATAATTTATACGACAAAAAAATTTGAAAAGTACAATTGAACTGATTAGCTAGAACAACATAATACGAAAACACATGTTTTGTATAAATTCAAAAGAAGGTCCAAAGCCACTTTGCGTGAAGCTTAGAAGTTAAAACATACTTAATAATCGTTACTATGTTACTATGTTGCTATCATGACTATGTTACGGGATTTCACGAATATTACACGATGAATTCATAACGTTGAGCTGAATGAAAATATCTTAAAAAACAACAGTTGTGCACACGCTGCTACCTAACACTCACCGGTTTGATCCCGCAGGCTAAACTACCCGAGTTAATGCGAATTCGTCGTTTTCCATTCGAACAATATGATTGTAGTCGTGGTGACTGCCGGTTTGAAACATTTCTCCGTCGTTGCAGATGTCGTACGTTCTCATGCTCGCGGGGCCCGTCACATCCATATGAAACGGGACAACAAGGAAAGCTTGAACTGTCATTTTCCTAAAAAAAAAAAAAATAAATAAATAAATAAATAAATAACGCATTAAATAATGCTTTTTCCATTACATACAATATGTTAATACTTTGTATAAAATCACTTATTATCAAGCGAGGTATTTCTAAGCACCAAGTTGAACGTTTCTTTTTTTTAATTTAATTTCGATCAACACAATGTACAATGTGCAGTATACCATAAAATAAAAATGTTGAGATCGCTTCTCAAATAATCTTTCACGGTTGTTTTCCGAACCACAACACTATTACACTTTAGAAACGCTCAGTCGCGATGCTGACGAATTCGAAATTAAAATTCATATTAGTTATAATTTCTGTACCTGTGATTAAATGTTCACATAAAATACATAATATACCTATGTGTACATTCGATTGACACATTCGTAATCACGTCGTCGTTTTTCGTTAAATTTAAATTAATTTTATAGACCATCATGTTACACGTAAGATTATGAAGTAACTTGTTACAAATTAAACAACATTTGAGCGGTTTTATTTATTTTTAGGCGTGAAAATTATTCGACCGCAGTTAACCGTTCTACGTTCGTAGCACAATACCACACAAAAATGTTCGGTGAGTTTGTATACCAATTTTATTATGCACAATTTAAGACGATAATTTTAAAAAAATAATAATATTATATAGGGCAGGGTTGGTGAACCGTTTGTATCCACATGATAAAAATATTTTAAATTTTTTATCCAAGTAGTCACGTCGAAAAACTTAAAAATACTCACAACTAAGTCGGCTATTTATTATTATTTGTTATCTATTTGAACGAATACATTATTTGAGATATTATAAAATATATCTCAAATAATCAATTATTATTTATTTTTTCATTTTGAATAGAATGAAATATTATTGTGAATTGTATTAAATTGGCGTGTCAATGAAATCGCGAGCGCGCTCTTGTCACTCTATCGTAGGTTCGCCATCCCTAATGTAGGACATACATTTTTATTTTATTTTATTTTATTTTTAGCATTGTAATGTGTATAAAATATATTTAAAAGTATTATTATTATACATTTTTTTATTTTTTATTTTTTTTTTTGTGTATTTCGTTATTACCAGGGCTCATAACTTGCAGCATTTACATTTTTTTTTTTAGTGATCCTATATATCCCTATGTGAGCAATAAATTGGTTTCAGATAATTGAGAAGCTAAATACGAAATTTTATGTTGCATATTTTTGCATATTTCAAAGTATAAAAACTATTTTGCTTACTTATTTTTACATATAATATTTAGAAATTTTTTATTTGCTATTTTGTTTTTTTAAGTTTATTTCAGTCCCGTAGTATTTAAAACATTTTTTTTTAATAATAAAAGTAATTATAGTAGTATCAATTATTTATATTTATAATTAATTCTTCTTCTTTTTGTTGAAATTATATATTTATTTGTATCATATAGCGACGCGATCAGTACTTTAGTAATAAGGGTTAGAAATTGTTATTTTACATTTTTTTTTTTTACGTATATTTTTGAATTTTTAGTGCATACTTAAGGACTTATATGAATATTATTAAGATCATATTATAGCACTAATAACTACCATTTTTAGAGCTATAAGTTATGAGCCCTGGTTATTACTACACTAAACTATCGGTATCCACAAAGCTGCAGCAGTCGAAGTCAATATAGGAGACAGGTGAATTCCAGAAGGCGTGTCATCTTTATCCGTATAGGAAATATTGTACGTACAGGAATAATATTCTGTTGCGGAGGACGTACGGAGTTGAAGTATATACGTGTATATAAACACGTGGACCCGTCTATTAATTATTGTTTATTCATAATCAAACAAAGCCGCTTATTTCGACTCTTGTATTACACACACCCATATATATATATATATATATATAAAATAATATTGTATACTTGTACGTGTAGATAAAGATTACAGGCGGGCATTTGGGCCGCGCAAATGATACGTTTGCCGATCGCGCGGAGACAGTTAGATCGTATAAATATACACCGGGGGTGGAACCGACCCTTACAGACGGACAACGACGACGACGACGACTATGATGATGATGATGATGATGATGATGATAGTCTTAAGTAAATGGCGTCAATTTTTTTGGTCCCCGACCAGCTATACGCGTACACATATCGAGTGTACCGTACACCCAACATTAGTGCGTTTCGTATAACGCCCATAAAGATATAAAATAAAAACATTGCTCTATAACCCCAACGTGCTTATGTCGTTATATGACTTTATACCTGTAATTACTGATACACACACACACACACACACACACACACACACACACACACATACACACACACACACACACACACAAACACACACACACACATACACTTGTACACACGCACACACATAAACGTACGGTACACACCCGCACACGAGCACACGTTGAACCCTGAAGCCGTGGGAAACGGGTAATGTACCACTAAATCTTCTGACACTCTTGTATAGATGCGCGTATTTATAGTCGCGTACGTATATACCTATACATGTATAGCGCGTGTTCGAGAAAATATCGTGCAAACCACAATGATCCATAATTCTTAAACGGTAACATGTTATTTACCTTTTTGATTTTTTTTTTTTTTTTTTTTCACTTTTTCGTTATTTATCGAAATTCCAACATATACGTATCGTGCGCGTTGCGGCTCGCACCGTTTGATGCAAAAATATCCAATGGATTCAATGCGGTATCTCCAATTACGGATTGAACATAAAAAATCGTTTTCCGACCGTTTATCGACGATACATTGATAATAACTAATAACATATATACGTATTGCGTACGGCCGTAGATCAATCGCGTGTTTGTACCTTTTACACGTAGTTCTTTTCCAACATCGTTTAAACAAATTACCCTTTTCAAATGTAATCTGTATAACACATAATTTCACATAATTTATACGAGTACAATACAATTATTTGTGTATCCCTTCGATATATAGTATATTGCGTTTTTATATTTTCAGAAATACACGTACAGCTACAACTGCATAAACGTATTGGTACAAAATGTTATTTTGTCGGGTGTTCGTAATGTTTATCGTACATTGTATATTAAATAACATAACAATAAAAATTAAATACATTTTTTAATATTATTATTATTCGTGCAAGCAAACGTCAAATAACATACGTTCTACACGTTTTCAACATTTGATTTTGTTTTTACAGTAACGACAATGTAATGTTATCAGACGAAGCAATTTCCATAAATTATTTCCCCTCGTCTGGAAACCATTGTTATGTTATATTAATACCAAAGTTAATAATTAATTTAAAATAACAACAAATAATTATTTTTATTATGGTAATACTCTTAACTTCTCTAAATTTTTCTTTGATATTATAATTGTGTTAGAAATACAAAACAAATGTATCGATGTATTTTTTTTTTTTGTTACTCAATTTACGTCATAAAGATACAGACATATGTTCATACACATATATATATATATTTGTATATAAGTATGTATATATTTACAGAAATAAATGTATAAAAACCATAAATATTATTTCATTAACTATTCGTTTTTCTGTGGGAATTAAACCTTTTTATTTTCAACATCGCAGAGCATTGTTTGTAAACGCACCAACACGTTGAAATACAAAAACACGTATAGCACTAATACGTTATTAGTACGTTCTGTTGGTAATTGATTAGGTATAATTTAATTTTTCGTAAAACAGAATATTATTTATATGCTGTAAAATATAGTATAATCTTCACCGCAGTTTGTCTTTCAATAGAATAATATTCTTATAGATTGTTAAATGTAATTATCATTTTAAAAGATGTATACCAGCATGGGGTTGATTATTTAAAAGCGGTTTACGTTGAGAAAGGGTGAGAAACCGCTACTCTGACTGTTTTTGAACACTATTTTAATGTATGTACGTTTATAAATAAATAATCATTTCTCGATTGGCGGCAGGGAGTAATAAGCCCGAGTATATTTATTTCAATTAATTTTTAATACGAGCAAAAATCGTGAGAAAAAAATTGTTTGATATTTTTAATATTTAACAATAAATAACGAACCCGGAGCTTACTGGTGGAAAGTCCTAGGCGGACGGTTCCAATAGATAATGGCGTAGGGAAAGTTGTGCTGGTTCCAGTAATTTATCATGTAAGGAAAGAGGGGAAGTCCTGCAAAACATGGGCTCTCCATTAATGGGGGTTGACGTAAAGCTAACCACCTAACTCATAAAGTTAACTTGGTTTTGAAATAAAAAACAGCAAAGCCTCGGATGAAAAATAAATTGTAAAAGTTTAGTTTAGGAACATGGCATGTACGTAGGATGTATGCAGCAGAAGCAATGACGACAGTACTGCCCACACTGCAGAAATATCTGTGCGAAATAGTAGCTACACAAGAGATTAGATGGACGAATGTAGGGAACACTAAACTTCGGGATGCGACTATATTCTATAATAATTGTATAATCATTCAGAAGAATTCGAAGCAATAGTTTTAATACAAGGAGATGCCCTATCACCGACATTATTTAACATTGCTCTAGAGGAGGTTATAAGGAAGGTCTAAGAAACAGCGAATGGTGTCAGTTTCAATGGTAAAATCCAAATACCATTACTATTACTAGCCTTCGCTGATGATGTAGTGATACTTGGGTAAAATTAAGAGGACATAAAAAACACTACAAAGGAGCTGATTACCAGAGTGCTGAATATGGGGCTAATGATAAATGAAGGGAAAACTAAATACATGATAATTATGAGAGGTTATCAACTCCACCAAAACAGAAATTTGGACATTGAAAATTATTGTTTCGAAAAAGTAGAAAGCTTGAAATATCTGGGAGTTGATATAAATAGTCACAATAATTACCATGAAGAAATAAACCTGACGACAAAAGCTAGAAACCGGTGTTATTTTGCGCTATAGAAAATCTTCAGGCCCAAGGTTTTATCAAAAAAATCAAAAATGCGATTATACAAAGTTTTAGTTAGACCAGTAATTTTATATGCATGTAAAACGTGGCCAACGTCAAGAGAACGAAAGGAAACTGGCAGTTCTAAAAAGGAAACTCCTACGACGCATTTTTCGTTCTAAAAAAAATGAACAAACCGGTGAATACGGAATACGATCCAATAAGGAAATTAATGAATAAATTAAAACCTATGGGGAGGGAAGACATTATACAAGCACTTAAAGGCAGAAAAATAAGTTGGCTTGGACTTGTATGGGAATCGAATGGCATAAAATATCGACGATAGTGTTTCATTCTAATATTTCGACTGGATTCCACAACGATCGGTTCTAATTTCCTGCGCGTTCCAATTATTGGATTTCCGAGATCATAGGTGTGCGTTAACCCCATCCGTACCTAACCGTGCCATAGATATTAAGTGTATTGGTACACTTTAAATTATTTATATTGTTTTCCGCTACGATCGAACCGCACTGAAAATCACAATATATCGTACTGTTATCCTCTCCGCTGGTCGTTTAAGACGTTCCTCCTCCTCCTCCCCAACCCGGTCCCGTTACACCCATATAGGTACGCACGTAACATTTTGGGTTTCAATAATGTTTTAATTGGTCTATAAAAACCACGTGGCCCTTAAGATTTATTATACATTGCGTGCATTTAAATTGGTTTCAAGCCCGGTAAAATTTATTCATGAAACACACTGTATAAACGCGTTCGCTGCCGACGCGGGGTATGCGCGCGCGCTCGTGTGTGTGTGTGTGTGTGTGTGTGTGTGTGTGTGTGCGCGTACACGTGCGCGTATTAATACAACACATATATACCTACACCATACGAATGCAATTTCGAAGGTTGTAAACCCATTATCGGCGTACGCACCAATATCGTATGAAATATATTTACGCATCGGTATACGTTCCCATGCGTTATATTTATGATGATCTTTACGGGTGTGCATTTTTTTTTTAATTCTACTTGGCTTTCGTTTTCATTTTCTTTTTTTTCATCTCAAACCGCAGCACGACCTTAGATTAAAATTGAATTACCAAAATCAGTGCACACGGACCGCGTGTAACGTACGCCGTTGCGCCTGTCATCCCGAAACACCGGGACGACTACATCGAACGTTGATTAAATTGTCATCAAGCGATAATTGCTGCTTGCCACGGCAACGGTTTTTTGAACATTAAAACACATTTTAAACATTGTAATTGTGACCCCAGACAGAAACGTCTGTTGCGGCGTATCATATATGCGAACAGTTGTAGCTCGTAAGATTAAGTACGGTAATGACGGATTAATTTACGAAATTAATTAAAACTATTTTACAGGAATACCCGGTGTATGTACGTAGTCGGATGAATAGATTATCTTTCGTAAAAAAAAAAAATTAAAAAAAAAAAAAACGCATTTATTATCCACTACATTACAACAATGGATAACTATCGTTTGACGAATGTACGTTTTGATGTCTAATGGACCGTAGCTGCGTAAAGATAATAGCGGTATGATTATATAATTGTACAGAGGCATTTATAATCGCTAATCATTAAGATGATATGCGTACACGCTTAGTACTCGCCATTAAATGGGTACGTATTTTTGATGTAGTTTTTCGTGTAAATAAATTGTACACGCGTAAAGCGTTTAAAAACATTATTCTAACTCCGCAGGTCCACTGTTATCAATTGTTACGCAATGTCTATTTACCTGTTGGAAGGTTTTTTTTCTTTCTTTTTTTTATTACTTTTAAAGTACATATTGTCGTAGACACAAGGTTTTGACTTATGCTTCTTTGTGTTACTCGGGGTAGACTTAAGTTCTTATGCGCTTTGGATCATCGCACCATTAAATACGCTACGGCTACGTCACGTTGAACAAATAAGGTACCTAATTAAAACATCAATTGGGTTTTCATTTGCATATACTCGCCATTTCAGAAACCTATTTAAATGAAGCGAATACTATTTTCAATATTTTTTATGCTTCCATTCGTCTTGGATCCGCTCTTTCTTTTTTTTTTTTTTTTTTACCAAACAACTGTTCGCTTACATGGTGTATTACGGATATTGTTACGTTTCTCCGACCGCTGGGAGCAGTACACATCTATTTTCACGCATGTGCATATCGGACGATTCGCTACGCGCCTACAAAAACATGTATTGAGACTGTGCTCGCGAGCGCCTGTTGGAAATCCTTCGCATACCGCGATCAATCTTAATCTCGTTCGGAACGTTTTCACTAAAACATAATAACAGCATAACGTGCCGGATCATACGCGTATTCGAACGGGTAAACGGAACCTACAGTTACTGCCATAGTCTCCGTAACGATGGAATTGCGATAATTTTCCGAACGTTATTGTACCAGCAACACACATTAGGTGCATGCAAATTCGGATCCAATGATCCGTTTTCATTTTTTTTTTGTATTTTTGTATTTTTTTCCAAACGGAGGGTGCGTTTCAGTAGGTTTTTCGGAATGCACTAAATAATATATTACGTATAAGTTTATTCTTACAATATACCTACGTGTTTTTTTTTTTTTTTTACGGCTACATCGTCGTAATACCTAATGTCCTGGAACGCGCGCACGTATTTCAGTCGATCCGAGGAAACGGCGTATAATTTATCGGCTGCCGTTGAAATCGCCAGCCGGTCGGCGGCGGCTTATCATCGATAAATCATCCGTCGTCCGGACAATATAATACGCGATAGTAAATTACCGTCGGTCGTCGGGGTGGTGACGAGGGGAGATAAGGAATATGAACATATATTATATGTATAGCGCTACGGCCGAGAGATTGATACGTGAAGTATTCGGATCATCGGTTCTTCTGTTGTTTTATTATTATTATTTTTTTTTTTTTTTGGTACCATGTTACATTATGCGCCAAGATTATAATAATAAAGAACAATTTGAATATTTTAAAACCATAATGTCTGACCCGGGGGCACGTGTCCTGCACCTTGACGTGGTCTCGTAATTAGAAATTTAGACTGTTGTGTAAAACAAGAGAACGGAGACGGAGATATTATATATTATGTTTGTACGGCTAAGGCGAGCAGGGTGGAAAAAAAACACCAAGAGAAAATGACGATCGTCCGTACTATATTTACACATATATATATATATATATGTAATAAATATATGTGCGTGCATGTGTGTATATAGTTTTTTTTTTTTTTAGATAATATTATTATTAAGATTTTTCATTGCGCGCGGTTCCAGGCTCGACGATAAATTCATCCTGTCGGTTGTAAATTAAAACTCCATTTTTCTAGATAGATACGAACCGCGCTCGTATAACCCGACCCTATGATGGACCTACTTTTTTTTTATATATTTTTTCCAATTTACCATACAGCCGCCGTCCGCGTTAGTTTTGTTTTATTTATATTAATCGTTTGTGTCTTCCTCTGCTATATCTTCGCTGCTGCTGCTCTCATGCCATAATTTCTACAATATATGCAACGAGTTTTTTCTCGTCCCGCGTTGATAAATGTGAGATTGCCTAAGCGTTCATAATACAATATACCGCGCGTGTTCATTTACCTATGTTAATTTCTGTAACCCCGTAAATGAGCGTGGAAAACCAAATTTCAAATAAACAACACGCATAATATACCAAACGAACAATATACAATATTAATATAACTCGATTTAACGAGTAGTATTATTTTTTCTAAAACCACCCACGTTAAAGACAAATTATAAACATGTTTTTTTTTTTTTTTTTTGTACTCCGTTGTTTTTAATCAACATTTTTTCTCCTTTATTAACATTCCAACAATTTAATTGAAATTCCGTGTATTAATTTTTTTATACTACTAACTTTTTACCATTTCAAATACTTTTCGTAGTCTTAGTTGAAATAAACTTTTTCGAGGTGGTTGCAAGTATTGACTATAAGTTTTGTTCAATGCACTATATAGTGTATCCCCATATATATATATATTCCGAAGGGTAGGTGCACCCAAAATATCGTTCCGTGTTTTAACTTAACGATCTACTCGCATTCAAATTCGACGGTTTTTTTTTTTCAACTGGCTTGATAATGATCGCAGTTTGGTCGATGAAAATAGATTTTTTTTACAACTCCCCGTCAACATTTCCATTATATTCTACAAGTTACTAATATTAGAAAATGACTCGTGCGGTTAATTTATTAATCAACGATTTTCAACACTTAGATGAAGTCACCGTACTGAAACGTGAGGAGAACGAAAAGCACTAAGAGATAAAACGTATTTGGGAAATCAGTAACTGTTCTTGCGATTATATATATGTCCCGTGCGGTGCATTCGTTCCGCGGATTTTGTGAGAAAACCAGTGAATTCAATATCAGCGAAATTATGATATAATCGATATCAATATTTGTCATCATCAACGTGGTCGTTGTTCCGCCACCGGTGTTGTATCCGCAGTCAAACGACCTATTGTACGTATGATATACATCCGTTGTATCGGGCAACAGCGGCAGCATTGTCCACTGCGGGAGGTCGAATAAGCGACAAACCTCCCGCGGTCGTGGACTCAACAGGGGCTCTTCTGATCTGTCCGGCCGACAAACGGACTCTGCCGCATGATAAACGTGCGCTCGAACTGTGCACGGTATTAAACGGGTGGTTGTGTACGCTACCGTGTGCCATACTGTAACGACAACGGTGGCAACGATATTATTTACATATTATTTTACCGGCGCACCAACAGCTGTGGCCCCCCCGTGGAATCCAACGGCACGTGCCACGAGAATCCAAACGAGAATCCATACGAGACAAACGCACAAAACCGAATCGCATTCTTTCGCGTACAATGCGACGGTGACAGGTAAATCGAGTCCGAAACACCCATCTCCGTGGTGTACCGAGTCCCGGGGTTGAAAAAAAGGTTCTAAGCAAACCGGATCTCGTGTTTGAAAAAAGCCTATGGAGGTATAAAAGCACCTTTCCTCTCCACTCTTACAGGCTTAGGACTGCTCGTGTTAACAGCCGTAGTTGATAAAATGTACTTTATTGTCTTTGATAATTTTTTCTAATTACTGTTTGTATTTATGCTATTAACTGGGATAACGATTTATACGATATGTTTTTAACAAGTCAAGAAATATTTTTATTTTTTTCATTTTTAACCATTTCTTGTCTCAAAGTATGTCCTCAAGCATATCAATACAATTATAAATATTCGGACGAGAACAGTTAAACATTCCATTTATTTTAGAATGAAATGATTCACAGCTATTTGTTATTCTACGTGTTGTCACTTTAAGCTCAGCCCAAAAATTAGGAGGAAATAAACCATCAGGATCAATATACGTTTTAAAAATGTAATCCATAAATGTCTGTACTTATTTCCTGCAGATTGAATTGCCACGATATCTTCAACTGATTATCTTTATTTGGGCTTGGACAAGGTAAACCAAAAAATATTCTTAGAAATGTTTGTTGTGATTTCTGATCTTGAATTACGCTGGCTAATCCAAGAGTTTTTTTCCGCCAACATTGTCCATGATGGAATCGACACCTTTTGATTTCAATCAAAGACTAAACGTGTCTTGCGGCATTTTGTATAGCTATTTCGAAATGTGAAAAATTGCTTTTCTTTTCAGTGTATTATTAAATTGTTGTCTATTAATTGTGTTTCACGTGGTTTTCTTGTGATTGTAGTTATCAGGATTAAAAATAATAGAATTATCATCGTTCAATTTCAAATAACACTTACATTAATTTAAGTAGCAAGTCTATCGGTGAATATCGTTTTTAAGAAATTTATGAAATCCGAATTTCTGTCCGTCTGTTATAAAATTGTTTTGTTCCGTTCACTTGTCATTGCACCCATGCATCGTGCGACTGCAAGACTATTATTACAACTAAGAAGTTGAATAATTGAACTACAGCTGGTGAATAGTTGTCATGCTCATTGGTATTTGATCTTGTTTGACGATAAAACGGATAAAATAGAACTATAATTTTAGTGATCACATGGGTCTTTCCAAACACCACCGACAAACCGGCAAATCGTTGAACACAATGATTTGTTTACAATAATAAAAAGTAACGGTGGAATATGGCTCATTACACATTGAATGTACTTTTTCTTGTGTAATTTTTAAATTATATTATCATTACTCATATAATAGTATAATATTATATATTATTACTAATATTATAACTAATAAAATTACTATAATATTATATATTATATTATTACTCGGGACTTAATTTATCAAAAACATCAACGTTTTTCGGACTTAATTTTTCGAGCCCAAATATTCATCCAATTATTTAGGACTCAGTTTACCAATATCGAATGTGATTACTGTAAACTTTTCACTTGTCTGCACACGTCTGAACTTAATCGCAATAAACGGTTTGAGGAGAGGCTCATTTGCGCACATTTAACTTTTTTACAACTAGTTTGCGCACAAATATCTATCTAATAATATAGATTGATAATTTGTACTAATAATTCAATTGCTTTAGGTAGGTAAGTCCAAATTTAAAAATACGTAATATATGTTTAAATGAGTCGGCCGTTTTTAGTTTAACAACGGGGTTCGTTGTGAGAAAATGAGTCAATTTTCAGGTAAAAAATGTCGAATGTGCGCAAACGAGTTGTACCGATTTCGATATGATTACACGTTTCTGAAAGAAAAGAAATAGTGTCTGAAAAAATTTAAATGATTTCGGTACATTTTTCAACTGAACACTGATATGATATAATGATAGATTAAGTCATGGAGTCCAAAAACAAAATCCCCCATGATCGCTTTATAATCTCTCTTCCTCGAAATTTGCTTCCCGTAAATCAGTGTGTAAAAATAATTAGTAATATTATTAACTATATAAGTATATGGCTGGTAAACTACATAACATATGGATCATAAAAATATTTTAATCTACCGTGAGCCAGAAACCTTTCATTTACAGTACCTAATTTTCATTTTCATATTGTTTACATACATTTTAATCATTTGTAATATTTCAAAAGTAGATGTATGTTACATTTTGTTCAGTACATCTAGTTAAATTTCTACAGTGCATTCCAAATGATTATCTTAAAATAATGTCTGGCGAGTACAATTTAATTAATTTATTGCTATTGATTAAATTTCAGAAATAGCTTCTAATTATTATTTTATAGTATAATATAGTAAAATTTGATGGATACGCGAAAATCATATATTCTGCAGTTGGTAAACAATAATGTTTCAAAAAAGCATATGCAATTATAAATGAAAAATTATATATTTATATAAATATAGGTAGGTACCTTAATTTCAAACCAATTAGATCAATTTTTTAAGATTATCTTAAATATTTGGTAATATTTCTTAATGGACATTCAATAAAGTAATTATTGAAACACAATACACCTATAGATACAAAATAAAATTTATCACGTTTTCTATAAATATCATTATAAAATGTTGTACAATGACAGTTAAAAGTGTTAAACTATTCAAAAATATTTATTTATAACTTTATATACTCCGAACCTTATATGTATTACTGATCGGCCGAGTATAACTCCATATGACTACTCGATTACTTTTACGAGTATTATTACTTGTTCGTTTTGTAAGATATAATAATAGAACTATATGGTAGTTGATCATAAATTTAATTGGAAAAATGCTATATCATTAGCATAAAATAAAGATTAACAATACAATTATTTTTGTGTTTAAATAAAGTTAAATATGACTACTTATTTGAAATGTTCACAATTCAAAGGGTCCAACTTAAAAATTAAATGTTTGTTTATTTCCATATGTGTGTTTATGTTTTGTAATTTTATTCCACGTGACGACACTGTTACTGTGCCAAGTTGTTACTTCCCTTTCGTGTCCATAGTATTTTACTTTTAATTTCATAGCGCTGACTGATGAAAATAACATGATATGTTTTACATATGGAATTAAAGAATTGGGCGTTACTGTGATAATCACGTGGGTTGGTGATAGGAGGAAAGGAAACGGGTTTAAGGAATTTAACGTAAAACACGCGTGTCGTCTGTCAAATTTAACTGCTGTGGTATACACCTCTAATGACCTCAAGGCAACTAACCAAAATAGCCAATCAAAGACAATAATCCGGTAATAACCGAACAAAAATGATAATAATTATTATGTAAATTACACATTAAAAAATACGTACAATAAATAAAAACGTAATTTCACTTTAGTCATCTGTCAGCGTGTTACATTTTTTATGTCAAATTAATTTAAATTCTGGACTTACGTAGATAATAAATGCAGTATCTAATATATAAAATACATAAACTCATGTCGATGTTTAGGTTAACTCATAGCATATTATAACTCGATAGATAATCATCAGGATTTATGCACAACAGTCTAAAACACAGACTTTTAAATAATATTATAAAATATGAGTACATACATTTTTGATCCTAAACCGATATATCAATATTATATTCTTAAATTATTTGAACTTCATAATATCATACCTTTATCACTCAAATCATGAAAATTGTGTAAAATATAAAATTTAATTTAAATCAGTGTGATTTTAAAATGTATTCAGTGTTGTATATTATATTGTATATTTAATAATTTTATGCAATTCGTGAGATTCATGTTACATCATTGTTCTTGTTATTCACTAGATATTTACAACGATAACATTATCAAACAAATTTCATAAATTATTTTTAAATATAGGTATGTAATAGATAAATTTATTAAAGATATATATTTAATTGAAAAAGAAAAACGAATTAAATGAATATAATTTACATAAAAAGAAAATTTGATTTTCTTTAAATCTTTAAGTACTTATTATGATTATTTATGGAATGTACACGTTATTATATACATAATAATTGTGGCATTCCGTTCGATAATATTGGTAGTTAACATTATCATTTAACTGTAGCAGTTAATTGTCAAAAGCTCTAATCGATATATGTTATTCCTATTTATGAGTATACATCATTATAATCAATATAGGTCATATTATTTATATACAGAGGAAGCAGTTTAATATAATATATTTATGTACAATTTTATGCACTCCGATAGTATATAACTTGGAATTAAGTTGTCCAATAGACATTACAGAGTTTCTCTCAGTGTCTTAGTGTATTCACCGTTGTTCTTCTTAAGGACAAAGGGCGCTTCGTGGACTGAAGAACCATTCTTAATCCACCTGAAGCATCGGCCCCAGTGTTCCTCGTTGATTTCACTTGCAAAGTTCCTCCATGATTTCTTTTTCTCACTTCTTAGTAACTTCAGGAATAAATTTCTCTCCGAGTTATATATTCTTCTTCTAAGTTGTCTGTTCTCCTCGTGTTTATTTATATCTTTAAAGGCCCTTTTCATTTTACTTCTTTGTTCCTGTAGTTCCTTTGTCCACCACGGTGGTCTGGGAATTCTTCTTTGTCTTCTACGTGGTATAGCCTTTGTCCGATGCTGCGGTTAATATTCGCATAAGGATTTCCGTTCTTTCCTCCAGCTCATTTTCTCTGACATCCTTGCTGATAGTGTTAAACTGCTTTAACAGTTCTAACTTGAATTTCTGCCAATCAGCCTTATTGGTATCGTACCTAATTTTGTAGATCATTTTGATTGCTGGGTTCCCTGCTCCGAAGTTGTATGCGATAATTCTATGATCACTCGTTATTACTTCTTCAATAACTTCCTATGAGTGTAACTCATCATTAAATGTCTACCGTCACCAGGGTGACATTAATGTTGTTTTCCCCTCTTGTGCCCAAAAAGGTATATAGTTTATTCCTTTTATCAATTATCCTCAGCTTTTCTTCTGCTATAAATTCCTCTACTATTTGGCCTTTTCTATCCGTTTGCTTGCTTTATCAGCTTCTAGAGAACGCATTGATATTCGCTCCTATTAATGTGCTGTCACCACATACTCTAAGTATATCTTTTAGCTCTTTCACCAAGTTTTCCGTAGGAACTCTGTATTTGAAATATGCCGATATAACGTTCAATGATTTTCCATTTTCTAAGCTTCTTCTTGCTACTGCGAAATTATCACGAGTCAAGTCATTCATTGCCAGTACTATCAGTGCTGGGTTGAAAATTACTATGGCTGCTCCGTGTAGGACGTTGTATCCTCCTCTTTGTTTTACACCTGGAGTTAGGATAATCCTAAAAGGTGTTATTTCCTAGCCTATGAGCTTTCCATATCTGACATATGGTTCTTGTATGAGTGTTATATCCACTTTTTCGTTTCTTGCATAGGTTAACAGGTCTTCACTTGCTGTGGCCGTTTTGGCCATGTTGACCTGTATAATCTTGATTTTTATTCTATTCTCTTCCATTATAAACATAATCTGTTTTTCTGCATCTCTGGATCGTTGCCCTTAATCGTGATGGACAATCTAGATGATACATCGGTTTATTCTTTCCGCAGTTAACACATTTGGGTGTAGCAATACAATTTTTCCCATCGTGTTCTTTTTCCTGCGATGAACATCTCGCACATTTCTGTACCTTAGTGGGACAGTACTTGGCAATATGGCCATATCTTTGATAGATAAAGCATATCGGTACTTGATGGTGAGCTTGTACTCTGCAGTAGGTCATTCCAATATAATATTGCATGTTGATGAGTTTTCTGTAAATTATAGGGTCAACTTCAACAAGCCAGGATACTCTTCTCGACGAAGGTTGTCCGAATGGCGTTCTTTCGGAAATGATATTATATTGATTGACGTTAGTACTTTTTAAGTCTTCATTTTTTCTTATAAGGTTTTCTATTAATTCTTCGGCAGTAAGTTCGGAATAAACGTTATAGATCAGAACCTTTGATTTGGTTGGTGTCTGCACGATAATCGATAGCTTGCTCTTAACTATAGCTTCTCTGGTCGCGAAATCCACCGGTTTAATGTATATGTCTCCTGTATCTTTCATTGTACTTGTTGTAAATAAAGATTGACGGAAAATAAAAGATTTTCCAGCAATGATAAAAAAGAAAACGCAAAGTCAAGTCTAAGCACATTGTGGAATAGATTATGAAAATAACTGTTTCTCATATGAAGATCCATCCATTTATACGTTTATGCACCACAAAATAAAACTTTGAATGTTATATATCAAGAAGTTTTGACTTAAGTTAGTTTAGAATTGAGTAATTTAGTAGAATTCTATAGAATTCTATAGAATCAGAATATTTTGTATCATAAATTAAGCTAAATTATAAAAATGACTAGACTTTAAATAAAGTAATATTTGCATACGAATCGATAAATTGTTTTTAATTCATCGAATAAAAGTACACTGATAATTTGTTGAAAATTAATTTTTCGAAGTGTTGTGCAAAGTCCAGTTGCCTGGTAACCATTCTATGAATTAAAAAAAATATAATGTTTTGTTTACAAAAAAGTACATTAAACATATGCTTACAATCTACATAGTATTGTTTACTTTTACATTTTTGGTCCAGAGATTGAACTGATAGACGGGAAAGTTACACTTATAATCAACTATATGATACCGTATAAAATAAAGATACTTAAATAATATTATTTAACACTCGAGCAAAGCCAGATTATTCAGACTAATATCTTTATAAAAATTAATGCATTATTGCTCGCACACCCACAAATTTATTTGAACTACTTGCAGTCACTTATAATCTTTTGTGTATATTTAATGAAAATGTAATTCGATTCAGGTGAACGTAATGAATTACTGTAATATATTTACCTTAAGTTGTATACGCGAGTATAGAGAACAGAATTAATTCTGGGTGCACGTGCGTTGTTCAAATATACTATGCATCGGACGTTATAACGCGCAGTTATAATTTTTTAATTCGTTTTTGAACGATGAAATTATAATGTTTATATCACATACATACTTAAGAAGCCCAAGATAAGATGTCGCAGGATGTAGATAAAATAAGTATTATTTTTATAAGTGTTATTAAATATTCATACTTAAATACATCAAACACCTAAGATAGATGCATATTGAGAATTTCTTAAAATAGAATAAAGTTCACAAACCATGTGCATTATACTTAAAAGGAAAATAGTTGAATTTTCAAAAATTATTACAATTGTAGTGCAGTGTAACACAAAACATCTATATTCTAATGGTTTTCAGAAAAACATATTATTAATAATTCTATTCGTGACATAATTATAATTATACAAAGAAGAAACGAAAATTAAACTGTAGTCGATTTTTGAATTTGCTTTGTTTTTAATGAGTTACAGCGTTACAAGTAAATGATGCGTTCATAAAAAAAAACCATCAACAAAACGTATTATGAGTGCAAACTTTACTCGATATAAATAATATTGAGTAAAATACAATATGAAGAAAAGGCGCGTGTTGAAAACATTTCGAATGAGAATGATAAATAATATTTAAAAAAAAAAAACACGTTTGATGCACAAAACTTTTGTTTTACAATTAATAACAAGTCTGTTTGTCAGTACCGGTTAGTTAGTGCACGGTATTGTAATGATAAAAATAACAGTACGCGGACAATACAGGTATATAGAAAGCCATAACGATGTGTTAAAGACAATTAAGTGTTTAATAATTAATTTTATGGGTTCTGTTGTTGCGTTAACGATTCATTTTTATTATTATTGTTATTTTCGTTATTAAGTGAAAACATAATACACAACTGCGGTACGAGTAATACAACGGTGAAGTAAATAAAGAACTAAGAAGTAATAAAATAAAATTAGTATACAGTATTATGGGTAATATAAGATATAAATATAATTTTCGCGTGACTGTGGTCCTTCGTATAAGTGGAGGTCCGATTAATAGATAGAACGATCGAGAGAGAGGGGGGAGAGAGTGAGAGAGAGAGAGAGAGAGCTTAGTTTTGTATAGAGATCATAAAATATTATACAATATAGATATTTTTATAGCAATCTGTCTGGGAATATCTACTGCTAATACGAAAGGCTGCATAAACAAATATTATAATATGCATTGGAACAACTATAAAAAAAAAAAAACTAACACTGGTCAACCTTCTAATTTTGTTCTTACGGATAAGTATACAGGATTATTTTCAAATGTATAATAATATAATATGTTCTATGATATGCAATATTCATCAATATTTTGTTTAGTGAAATACTTACTGAAGAAAGGGTTGAATCACCCAGTATTAAAAAAAAAAAAAATTATGAAGTGTTATTATAATATTTATTGTTTCATAGTTACGCTATTAACTTAGAGTAAAAATGTAATTTTTCAATAAAATGAGAACTGTTATGTTTGCAATCACGTAAACTTTTTAGAGTTCAGCCATGACGACTTTTTTTTCCCATTTCGTTCTGTTTGTTTTTCGTTGCAAAATTATTATTTTATTTTCGCATTGAAATCATCATTCATTTTTATTTATTTCTATGAAATCCAAATTCGTATGAATACAAATTAATATAAATACTATTTTTACAATTATTTTATTGTAAATTTTTTTATAATATTTACGAAAAAATATTTATAGAAATACATCATAAATAATAATTAACTACCATGAATTGTGAAAATACTTTTATTTAACTGATTATTATCATATTTATGTTTAATTATTGGTAAAAGTGGTGTTTTTCAAATGTACGATTATTATTTTTTTAATCCCTAACTAATTTAAATGATCACCATTATAATGTATTCGTTTATATCGTAGGAAAATAATACATGATAGAAAACCAGAAATTTAAAAAAATTTAAAAATTTTTAATCTAACTGCATGGAAATGAAAAATAAAATATAAATAGTTATTGGTCTATTTTGAGTTCGTGACATTAATTGAGTTAGTTATTCGTTAAAATATTTTCAATGTTTCCACATGAATACATGCTATTTACTACGTTATGTTTTCTGTGATGACCGTGTACTTTTTACGTACATCATAGTTTAAATGTTAAACGTACAATTTATGTATTACACTTATCTCGTGTGTTTACAATATAAGTTTTAAGGTAATAAATAATAAAAATAATTATTAAACACATTGCCTCGAGCATCATCTGTATTTGTCGATTTTAAGTTTAAGGATACGAATGCTCGGTTCATCCGATCACAACCGATGAACTAGGAACGTAGTTGATACTCATTTGCAAAGTGAATAGGTATTTTATCACATTATCTATTATCATTTTGTATCGATTGTATAATACTTTAAATGCACCAAATCTCGTGACGTATATAGTCGTATCATTATTATAATTACCAATTTATAAAAGTCCATTAGTAATTAATTATTTTTATAACTTACGTACATGATTGGCATTTTAATAAATGAATTTTAACACATTAACGAAGTGATGCCAGGAAATCTATAAAAAAACTATTTAAAATATAAATTATATACATTACCTACAAACTTTAGTTATTTTATAAATTACCTAGTTATTTCATAAAATAACTGATTCAACACTTTAACTGTAATATATACATATATATATATATATATATAAATATACAAAATAAATATTGTAGGTAGAACAATAACTGATCTTAACTATGAACTAGGTTTTATAATTATATTATTAGAAGTTCAAAATTATTTAAAAAAAAATAATAGAGTTAATAAGATTTAATTTTACACCAGTAACAATTAACTAATTCATTTTGATAAATAACTGTATAACAATATGCATTTATATTAAAGAATTTGTGTGCAAACTAGAATTTAAAAAACCTTATTTATATATTATTATTAATAAAAATTAAATTAAATCAAAATTAATATTAATATTAATATCTTTATGGCTGTAATAATAAGTTTATTTTATTTCTTTAAGTTTATATCGTTAAAAAGATCAAACATAAACGACTAAATAAAACTTAAAGATTTAAAATACGGAAATCACAATATAATAAAAACGACGTACTTAAATATTATTTTTGTATTATAAATGTACGAAAAAATCATTACTACAAAGAGAACAAAAATACAAATCACTCATAAATCCATTTTAAAATTCGTGCAGAACAAATAACAACTTAATAATAATTATAAAACTTCCGTCCTTCACGAAGCTATTATACCGTTTGATGTAACAAGTACTCGCATACCAGCCCACACAGTGAACAAAATAATAATAATTTTTATTATTTTTATTATTATTATTATTATTATTATTGTTAAATTGTTATACATTCCGATTTCAACACTTTACATACATTATCAATTTATATCAAGCCATGTAAATATCAAATAATACTAACAATAAATAAATAGTTACCTAATATAATGATGATTATTCTAGATAAAAATCGTCAAACAACCGATAAAAGAATAGCAAGGAAAATAACATGATGATATCGTAGATAAAACAGCAGAAATATAACTGATATTTATATTTCAAAAGTAAATACATGTTTATTAAATGAACTTTCTGATTCACGTGAAAATAGTTTAGAGTACAATTTGAATAATATTGTATCATTAAACGATGTAGTTTAATCATTAGGTACACTTTAATCCGCATGCAAACTTAATGTAATAACTAAATAAAAGTTATTCATTCTAAATGATAAATCTTATACCTAGTGTTTTTTAGTTTAAATTTGGAGCTAACGATTTTCAATATATTTTATATATTAATAATATTATAGAACCTTTCCATTTTCTAAGGTTTCTCTAGTCAGATACCTATTTAAAACTAGTTTTTCGCTATAGATGTACATTTTAAAATGTAATATAACACCATTGAACAGTTAATTTAAAAAAAAATATAGATTTACAATCTTTTCATTCTAAACCGTAGAATATCATAATTACGTGATAATGTAAAATATTATATTTTAACGTTTTTTCTCTAGTCAATTTTAACATAAATATTAACTATAACACAAAAAAATTGCACCATAAATTAAATTAATTATAATATTGTTAAATTACAGTATCATCTCGTGCGAGGACGATGAAAAATCGTTACGAATTACGATCTACGACAAGAGAGAATCTTTGATTATTTTGCTATAATTTGTACATTTCATAAAAAACACGCGACGTCTAATAGCGATTGCCACTCCTCCTTTTGACATGCAAGACGTCTATATAGACACCTCGAAAAATAAAATATACATATATCTATGTATAGGTACACATTTCTCGATAATATTTTAATGAATATTTTATGAAAGTCAATAATATGTATAAAATATTCTATAGATATTACATTTTAGTTAATTAGTATAAATAATATATTTTTAGATGTCTATGCAAATACTATAGATAATTTAATCGTTTTGTTTTTTTCTAATTATTATATGTATTAAGAAGCCTAACAATGTTTAAACGAATTAGGATTTTTGCCTTTGATTAAATTAAATAAGTATTTTAAAATGGTACATTTAAATATTGCATGATAAAATGAAACAAAAAATATTATTAGTTCTCATAATAAACATAATTTATCTAAAAAATTTGAAGTTTGTCTACTATTTTTGAAACACATTATTTTGATTATTCATTATATTACATTTGCAGCAGTAGTTTTAGTCTAAAACTTAAGATAAATTATTTTTCTCCAATTATTATAATATAGTTTACGTCATATACTTTCAAAAGCGGGTATTTTTGGTTGAATTTCTAAATACTCATTAGACACTGCAATGAAAACTAGATTTACAATATTTTAGTAATAATTCGTGTTATAATAATGTGTTAATTATGAAATAATGAGTGAACGAGAGTATTGTATATCTTCTAATTTGCTATAACATAGCTATACTATGTACAGGTAATTATGAAATTGGGTTTTACGTACAGCAATTATTATGATGATATATTTGAATATTGTCAACATAAACAATCATAATAATGCGTGTTACACAGACTTCTACAAAAATAAGATTTTAATGCGTTTTGTATGTTGTGCAATTATTTGTATTGAGTTATGCTGGTTGCGGCAATAATTAACGCAACGGGTTTGGACATATTTATACTCAAGTTTATATTTAAGTGTTTTGATTAAGATGAGTAAGATTTATAAATTCTAAATAAGTACGTTTGAGTTATTGCAAAGTTAAACACTGTAATGTAAAAACAAATAAAGAAATCAAAACGACTATTACAAAATCTAGATAACCTATAATACGAGTACATTAATAAAAACAATTATTAATGTAGCAGTTAAAAATTGCATAAAAGTCGTGGTAGGTATATTATTGTATTTTAGATGCACAATATCGTCTATAAACAATTCAATTCGGTATTTTTTAATGATATTGATTATAACACAGCAAATTTTTCATAAAAAATATGATTAATTATTCCGACTAACATTATTAAAAATTAATATTTTTGTACATTTTAAGAGTTTTTTCGAACGTTCTGCCATTGGGCAGCCTACTAGTACCCCGAAATCAAAATTTCAATATTTTTTAATAATTTTTTTTTTAGAGAGTTAGGAATAGTCATTATTTTTAACTATAAAACTGTTTTTAATACAAATTCTAATTCCCGGGTTTCAAATGTTTACCAATCGGTTACCACTTTTCTATAGACGGTAAAAAAATTACTGTAATTTCGATTTTGTAGCATTACAACGATAGCTGACGGAGTTCCCGATCGTTTGTGAGACACAGTGACGACGTGGAAGACTGCATCACGGTCACGGTACGTCCGCCGCGGTTCGGCAATAAAAAAACTAACGTACGTAATGATATGAACCCATTTCGTTGACATTTTGTGTACGTATCGGAAACAGAACCCACGTGAATTGAGAAAATTTCTCATAGTGGTTACGACATAGTTGCATGACATGGACACGGGGGATGTCGGGTGTGCCGCCCGAAATGTTACGAATGGAGCCCTACGATTAAGTCTACGGGTAAGGAACCCGTGTTTTAACTAATTTTTCTCAAATTAACTGTAAATTTATTCTAAAACTATTCGGTAAAAAACACCTAAATTACGGTACGAGATAGGATTAAGTAAAACGTTCCAAATGTTCGTATAAAAACTTATTACGATCATATTGCAACGGGCTAATACGACTACAAAAGTGCGAATTATAATAAGTAATCGAAAGCCGTCTGAGAAAAAAATATACAATATTCGAGAAGAACGTATTCACCGGGATTAGCGTACCGCGATATTAAATATGAGCTCGACTATAAGTGGGCGGGGGGATCGCGGTCCAAGATCTGCACGCGAATCGATGTTGTTCTCGCGTATCCGCGGCTCGGTCCACGGTACGTTCAGCAGAAATTTCGTTTTAAATCATTTTCTCCCGTCGTGGGCACGGGAACGCGATGAATCGATATGAATAACATTGTCGCGACGGTTCGCGTACGTTTTAAATGATTTCAAAATCCTTACCCGCTCGCGCGTCCTCACTCGTTACGGCGGCGGCGGCGGCGGCGCGTCGCAGGAGATAACCTAACCTGCGATGCGCGTGCAGTGCAACAGTGGACGATGATCGCGGACGCGCGCAACCGGTCTGGACCAATGAGGCGTGGGCGCGGCCGCGCGGCCGACCAATGGCGACCGCGCGGCCCCGGCGCGGCCGTGTAGTGGCTATGAGCCGCGGGCACCGGCGCGGCGTTACCTGATCGTCAGTCGGCCACCTATACGCGCCACCGAACAACCGTAAGCACGTATACACGCGCGCGCGCATCGCTACGGGCCACGTTCCGGGCGAACTCCCAGTTGCACTCTCCGTGTCGTATCGTACTCGTGATATACACGTGTATCCCGTCGTCGTCGTACGCGATCAACGCCGCCGCCGCCGCATGCACCCGTTGCACACACGCTCGATCGGCCCACACGTGCGCCATTAGCCCACCGTACTACCCTTGGGCTCACGTCGCGACCCTCCGGACAAAACCGTACTCTCGTGCCCGCGCGCTATTACCGTAGTCGCGATACGCGTGCAGTGCGACCGCGGGTTTTCCTTTATCCTTTTCGGTTTTTTTTTTTTTTTTGCGGCTTACGAAGTTCTCGCGCATCCGACGTGTTCAGCAAATATCTTGTAAATATTGTCATCGCGGTGCAATACGTATCGCACTAAAAATATCGTATTATTCAATCGTACTAGTGCACCGTTACCAATCGTCGTACACACGCGCACGCACAGACCGCGTCCGATCTCCTGCGATGGAAACTTGATAAATGGTAAAGTACGAAATCACAAACAATATACAAACATATACATATTGAAATACGGGAATAAAAATATCCGATGCCTACGTGATATCGTGCTCGCAGCAGCTTTTTTGCCCCGCGGAAATGCGCTCCGGCCGTGTGCGTCCCTTTAGCGATCTCGCCGAGCGCACGTGCATACATTATTGCGCGCGTTTCAAAACGATTCCGATAATCCGGGGCTATTTACCCTTCACATACGTGCTATATCCGCATTGTTTACAATCGATATCCATATATTATAAGCGGTTTTTTGAATTTCGTCTAGACCACGGTAAACAAGCGGATATCGACGTCAAATCGTTTTACCTACACAACATGCGAAATGCACGAGTATAACGTACAATGTTTACTTTAAGCGTTTTTATCGTCTGGTCATTTATCAGGACTATATTCGTGTTCCGATCACATTTCTTCGCGGAATCGTTTTTACCACGTTTAGAAATATACTCATGAAATTAATATATTTTTTTGCGATTCTGCAAATTATCCATACGGTAGACATTTTCATTATGACGGATATAATATATAATATCATGAAGAGAAAATCGTTAACTTCAAATTCGAGTACTGAACATACATTAGTACGCCTTGGATAATCCGATTTTTATGTAAGGGCTGCATACATAAATAAAAAGGCTGTAACAATAGATAATGATAGCGTAATACAAAAGTTGTGATAGTTATTCAAACATATCGCTTTATATAGGCATTAGTATTATACTATTATGGTTGTTTGTATACATTTATATTTATAATAATAAAAATAATTTTTAAAAAACTATTATATTACAAATGTATACAAAATATATGTGTATATAAGTTGGTATAAGCATAAATTAATGATTTTTCTATTGAAGTATACGAATTAATAATTTTTTCCTATGTATATATAAATGAATATGTGAATATTTTACGTGCGAAAATATGCACTACACATTGTATTGTTGGTTTCCATATCCATACACGTAATAATATATTCTCACAACAATTTTGATTTTCCTTAAAAATGATTGTTTATTATTATTTATAAAATGTTTAACGGATATAAATGTAATTAATAAATGTAATGTAGGTAAACTGTGTATTTATAAGTCGGATAAAATATATTATTTATGACGGATAAATATGCTATTAAAAAAATGAGTTTTTATAGTGGGTTTATTATGATGATTTGAATTAAATGTACAAAATAAGTTTTTTCTTTAAAAAAAATTTAAATACTCTAAATACTAATGGATAATAAATTAGCAAACAATTAGTTTAAAGCATGTGAACCGTACACATAAACTTTATTCGTAAATGTAGGCATAATGTCTTAATATTTACTAAGAATAAATTTACTTAATGCTCAAAAAAGTTCTTAGAAAAATGTAAGAGAAATGTTTTAAGAAGAATAAATACAACATTTATATTTTGTAAACTCAATTTTTATTAGCTTATAATATTACTATGTTTTTAGCTGGTTTAGGGTCGTATAGTTCAATATTGTACGCGTATTATGTAAATGTGTTTACGTGAATATTCATTATAATTGCAATGGTCGTTTGCGTTTTAATATCTTCGGAACACTCTTAAACTTTTATATTGGTTAACAAGAATAATATTAAGAAAACTGATTTAATCTTATAAAGATTCAAATAAATTCACTTAATAAACTCACTTGACTTAATATTTAATACAAGTTTTACTCTTCAGCTATAGTTGTACCAATATCTTTATTACTCATATGTTTAATCAAAAGAACCGTCAAACCGTACCGAAATACTGTAATTGAATAATTAATATTCAGTGGAAATAAATCAAATTCTGTTCGCGGTAGGCATATCAAAATTAAAGAATACACTTTAATTTACCTGTACTGTATACGTAAGCCATGATCGATTTGTTGATTTCGAAACCAGTTGCTATAAAAATGAATTAAAGAGGTTCTCCCTATAATAAGTAATACTTTTGTTCTATATCGTATAATAATTGACGTTTTTATTTGTTAGAAAAAATTCACCATTATCGGACATGAAATTAATAAATAATAGCTACTGGTTTGATGACGTGTAAAACATTTTTTTGTTTGTTTCGTACAATCCCCAAAATTATAACGCGGTCGTATTGGATAAAATCAATGTAACAAGAGTAACTATCATCAGTTCAGCCCGCATAGTATAATCCAGGGATTCTTAAACTTTTATAAACACTGTACCCCTTTTAATCAATAAACTTTTTTGGGTATCCCTTCTTAGTTAGAAAAACTAAAATAAATATAAAAAGATGTAAAAACTAAATTATATTTTTATTTCATTAAAAACTAATACACAAAAAATGTTAAAAACAAGAAGAGCTTACTTTCAAAAAAAAAAAAAAAAAAAATTAGTGACAAGGATTGTCATGTTTTTGTCGGCACAGTTGATCAATATTGGATTCTAATTTAGTTGAATAGTCAATCTTAAATCATCTTCAACGTTTAACTTGTTTCTATATTTACTTTTAAACTCGAATAACCTTTTCCACATAAATAATTTACATTTAAAAGTTTTTCGGCCAGGCTCATACCCCTTAAAAAATCTCGAGTACCCCCAAGGGGTACGCGTACCACAGTTTGAGAACCTTAGAAATACTATGATCTATCACGTGTACAGTAGTAATTGCATTGCAGTGTGGGCGCGATGTACACTTACGCGCGAGAATGGTCATGGAATCGAACACACAGGGGTTTATTCGTATACATTTCTTTTGTATATATTGCGCATGTAATTATGGGTAATTTCTTTCGTGTTCGCTGTGCAGCATCATCATCACGTATAATTTACGTGTACGGCATACACACGTACGAACAGAAGCAATGACATACACACACACACACACACACACACACACACGCGCGCGCGCGCACACACAAGTACACACACATTAATTTATATTTTTATAGAATAGCATCTCGGGTGCGCTGTGATTATTTAATAATGCCACCGGGTTCCGTAGACGGTCGAAATAATAGGGCGAAATGATAATACACATCGCGTGTCAGCTCCTCGGATATCGTATTATTATCATCGTAGGCAAGGGGTGTGAGAATAAGTAAAAAAAAAAAAAAAAATGTGTCATTATATCGACGGCAATAATTGGAGCGACCAATTTATACGCGGCCGATCAGAATTAACGAAAATACAAATCTTCGGCGACGATGACGTACCGCC
Organism: Sipha flava; assembly: GCF_003268045.1. NCBI lineage: Eukaryota > Metazoa > Arthropoda > Insecta > Hemiptera > Aphididae > Sipha > Sipha flava. The sequence continues at coordinate 692,069 of NW_020273608.1, forward strand.
ACCGCATCACGGCAGTAGTGATGATGGGCGTGAGAATAAACCGTACAAGCGCAGGTCGATAATAAGCAATAAGTTGATGATGTTTTGTCACAATTTTCGATAAAAATTTTCGGATTTAATACTTATACACCCATAACAGTTGGATTTTTTTCCTTACAAAACGACATCTGCACGACGTTCGTAATAATATTTCAAGATGTACTCGTATTCGAACAAAATATGTTTTATATAGAATTGTTATGTTATTCCGTAGAGAAATTCTACCACATTGAATTCTTTCAATTATAAATCATTGCCACGTTTATAATTTGGCCAAATCAATTATAATTTACATGTTATATAATATTATGATTTTATTTGCATTACTATATATTTGAAATATCTTTATAATACAGGTATATCTGCATAATAAATTCCGATTTATTAATAATAGTAAAAATATTTTTTTTATATTTTTTTACATATTATCAACAATAATACTCATGAATTATTTTTAATTTTGTTCAAAATAACAATGTTAACAGATTTTGTGTGTAGGAAGTAAATAGTTCTATAGGCACATTTTGTTTTAATTTGAATATACTGTATGTAAATCATATATTTTTATCATATTCAATTTTCCATATAACTTAAGCAACAACGAGTAGAATATTTTAAACATTAACCAAGTACAAATAGCACTGTTATTATTTATGAACTTTTCGTTTAGTTATGACTAAATAGATAATAAACATAATATACGTAAACGAAATAGTATAAATTACAGTGGAACGTTCACCCCGACTTTTTCCATTCATTTAATATTATTCCATCCACTCTCTTAATTTGCTTAAAGCATGCCATTACTACTCAATTATAGTAGTATATTTAATAATGTTATTAAATACTTTTTTCCAACATAAATATACATTTGCTGTGGTCATTATTTGAGGCACCCAACTATGATATGTCTTTTCCATCATTAATTTTAGAGATTGAATTATACAATGAACATTAAATAAACAAAAATGATTTAAAATGATTTTTGATGAATATACATCTTTATATTTTGTTTATCACACATTCGCATCGAAAAATTTTTTAATCAAATTATTTTTTATCAGGGCCGGCCCAATCCGGTAGCAAAATAAGCAGCCATCTAGGGCGGCACTAGTTTAATATATTAATAATATCTCGTTTATTGTTGATGGTGCCATTGACACTTATTTCGCGCAACAAGTCTATATTTGCTTCTTTTCTTATAAACAACCAAATGAACTCTTAATTGATTTAAAAACTGAATTTAAAGTTGAGTTATTCTTTTATGTATTGGACGTATCAATCAATTCTTTTGAAAAAAAAAAATGTCATCAAATGCATAAAACAGTGATCAATTTAAATTTTTGAATGATATAAGTTACTCATTAAAAAAAAATTACTAGTGATACTATTATAAAAACATGTATGGATCTTCTATTGTTTCTTTCAAAAAATGAAGGTCTTAGTAAATCAGATGTTGATTCAATAAAAATTTCGGATAAGTTAGTGGCAATTTCAGAGTTATTAAAATCCAATAATACTCTAATGAATGTATTACAGTTTATTATAAATAATGACAATTTTTTACCAAACGTAGTTGTAGCACTTCGTATTATTTTAACAATGAATGTGTCAATGTACCGGTTGCATCAGGCGAATGGAGCTTTTCCAAGTAAAAATAATCAATACATTTTTGAATTCAAGATTTTTCGCCACTTATTTTTCAACTGAAATTATAGCGATATCATATAACATTTTTTGGTTCATAGAAGAACTCAAATGGTTTTAAATTATTTTTACTTCTACTTTTTACTTACTTATTTTCACCGGCTTGCAAAATAAATTTTGTTTGATATATTTTTAATTTTGTAGTCATATTTTTTCAATCAATATATTAAAACTTATTGTTATTGTCTGATATTATATAAGTACTGTATAATTTTGGTTTTTATATAATGACTTGTTCTGTTTATATAACAATTATTTTTATTTTTATTATTTTCAACTTTGTAAAAAAAACATTGCTCACTCAACATTTTTTTTCTCAATAATAACAAGGGTTTATCATTAAAAACAAAATGCCTTTATTTTATACATATTCTACTCCCCCCCCAAAAAAAAAAAAGAAAGAACAATGTAAATTAGATAAAGGCCTGCGAAAAGTTGATTCGAAGCTAGCGATATTTACTATTTGACAGGGCAATTAAAATATAAAAATAAAAATTGTGCAAAATACTCGAATATCATAATTAAATTATTATTAATACAGTATAAACTATAAATCACTATAGCGAGCATCGCTTAGATCAAGATACTGCTTACAACAATCAAAACGTTAGGTCCCGGCACGGCGCATATGATTGTATATTAAAATTAAATTAATCATTGACATACATTATCTTTAGTTGAGTAGATATAAATTACTTATTAATAATACCTAAATAATATAAAAAGCTTGTCATGGAAAAACGGATAAAACAAATTAAGTAGTGTAGCATCAAATACTGATATTTGAATGATCGAATATTCAAATATTCGAATTATTAACGATGGAATTATTCGAATATACATTACATTACTAGTAGGTACCCATGGGCGGATCTAGGGGGGTTCAGGGGGTCAGCTGACCTACAGTTAATATTTTTTGACAAAATTAACCTCTTGGAAATTTTTTTCTCTTTTTAGACTTTGATTTGGACTCTTGGACAGTTGGCCCATCGGAGTTACTTGAAAATGAATGCCATATATATTCAAAATTTAAAATTTTTCAATTCATAATTTATATTTTAAATTATATCGTTTTAGTAGGAAGTTAAGTAAATCATATTTTATTCCGTACGTTTGTTGCGCTATAAAATTAGATTATATTTATTAATCATAAATAAGTCATTATCGGTGGTATCACTAATTCTAAAATGTAATATGAATATACTTATACACTTTTATGAGCATATTGTGTTTTTTTTTTTACAAGGTATTAATTTCTAATTCAGCTTCATCCCTAATAAATGGCCTCTTAAAATGGCTTGACCCACAGTTCCCCCACTCTGGATCCGCCCCTGTAGGTACCTACACTAAGAGTGTTTTCTTCTCATATCCATCAAATATATTTATGTAACTTAAATGCTAACTAAAATATTGTATATATATCAGTATAGTGTGTCCAACACTCTAACCGGGGTTAACAAAAAAATCGTATTTACATGAAATTTTACTAATTATTATTTAATTATTATGACAATATCTTCAATATTGTATACTAATTAATCATTATAAGGTATGATATATTTATCTTCTTATTTTATTAGCCATAAACAAATTCACAACGGAAGAATGCAAAAGTCATTAAGAATATTTGAAATTAATTTAATATTATTAGTATTCAATAATATATCTGATTCTCAGAGCAATACGATGACCGAACAACGCAGTTAAATTTATCTCTTAAAATTGTATAATTCATTTTTGCGTCAACACGATTTGCTTTGATATCGTGTAATGTGTAAAATAAATGGTAAAGGTAACGGTTTTCAATTGCTTTGTTTTTAAACAGTAGACGATTTACAATTTAAGGTCTATTTTTAAACGGTGTCACATATTATGCTTGTATATACGTATATAATTTTATTGTTTCTTGAGCTATTGTATCTATTATCTTATAGGCCTTTGAAGCGAATTACTTTGTTTCGACTAATAAACGATTCAACGTTTGATTTTGAAATTTTTACGCGATTCGTCTTTACTAAAACATTGAAATTAATGATAATCTATATTAACTGTAGTTTATATACTCTAGCTACACTCCACACACTTTCAGTTGTATTAAAATGGATGGACTGCATGCAGTGGCGTACATTCAATCTTGCTCTAGGGGGATTTAACAAAAATAATCGTTATCTTTTTTTTTTTCGTTGCACAGATAAATAAGATAAATGACTGCTACAAATAGATATTATTTTATACAACTTTTTTACCAATTTACAGTTTACTTTTACATTACAATAAATTAATAGCTATTGGAATATAAAAACAGCATAGTTAATAAAACTTTTCAAACGCCCATCAATGTAATTATTTAATTATCATAATATTTGTATAGTTGTATATTTAAAGTTCAAAGCGTAATAATGAAACTATAAATATATTACACGTCATCAATAATTAAACAATTTTCTTTTTTTTTGGCCCTGTGGGGAGGGGGGTTTGAACACGGAACATCTCCCCCCCCCGTTTGTACGCCACTGACTGCATGTTTTCCAATTAAAAATGAATCCGTAAACGCTTAGTAATGCTATAGCTTTGTATAACACTTGCTGTAGACGCTGAGCATATAAATTAAAATCGTCTTTTACGTTTATTCGGAAAATATTATACTAACGCGTTGTTTCTTATACCAACATTATGCAAACGTCAAGTTTACAATCCGTCCGCGTAGGTTCCATATAAGAGTAATAATGATAAAGCAATAAAGCCTTCCACACCCATATCGTCTGTTCCTAACGCGTAAATAAATTAAGTCCGCGTGTAACAAGCAGTATTTTTGTTAAGTTAATTCAATAGCCGAAAAACGACAACCGTGTAAACACACGCGATCGCGAAAACAAAAAGCGATCGATGTGCACGATTTATTAATATTGCACTATAGCGTAACGCATAATAGTCATTGTCGTTAAAAACATTAGATTTTCATCGAAAAACCGACCGAGGTCGACTGGCGACCGGTTGTGCGCTCACGGACGCGGTTGTAAAAAAAAAAAAAACATCTTTGGCTACAGATCGCGTAGAATCACATTACAGTCAACGGCTCCGCGTGTACCCAGGTGGTATTATTACGCGACGCGCCGTTGTACAAGCTGGCACCGCTGCGGCGACCGGACGCAATCGTATCGTTCGTCCCCGGCAAACGATTTGTATTTAATTTCTGTTTTACTTTCGTTCCTCGTTTGTACTACGAGAGCACGGGCTCGTGTGGTGGGTGACGGGGCGTACTGCCGCGCGGTGTACCTGTTATGGTATAACTCGAGTGCGAGCATTACAGCGCGCGCTGATAGAGTGCGGTTCATCGTAACACCCGTGTTATTATTATACTGTTATATTGTTTATTATACATATCGTTGTTGTACGCGCGTTTTCGGGCAAAACAATCATTAAAAAGTCATAAGCGACTGCTGCGTCGCGTTAGATGCGTGTAGTACCCTGCGTGCAACGCGAAACACCCGTGCAGGAGGTACGGTGTGTGTGTGTGTGTGTGTGTGTGTGTGTGTGTAAGCGTACGAGTGAGCACTGCGCTCTCTCTCCTGTGTGTTCGGACCAGATCGCGGACGGTTTAAAGAGGTCGTCGTGAATTCGTTAAACGTGTACAAGGATTAGAGATGGGCCGACGCCGATAACAATGCGCACCGCGGACGCGACCGCGGAGTGGACCTGTAAACCGAGCGCGCGCGCGCGCACGCTCGCGATTACAGGGTTCCGACGCGCCGCCAGTCGATCGGATCGCGCGATACATCCTCCTCCACGTCCGCGCGAGAGCTGGGCGTGTCCGACACGAGATATACGCGCGTTGCTATACCTGTACACGGGGTACAGGTACGAAGTCCTGTATTGTTAGGGTGCTAATTATTATCGTCCTCGGCGACCGTAAGAAATACACGTATGTTTTCTTAAACACTCGTGTGCCGGTATGACGCATGCATGTATACACACGATTTTCTCGAACACTCACGTGTATGTTTTGTGCGCACGAACGGTGTACGACGACGACGCTTTGTTCGGCGCGGGCGTGTCTATTTGTGTATTTTCTATCGTTATTTTTTCCATCGATTTCGGGTCGGTTTCGAGCTTGAGAGCTGCCTGATCGCGGACTCGAAACGGCGACGGTAGGCCGAACGGAGCGAGAGGTTATACTTACAAGAGTTAAGAGAGTTGAAAACGCGTTCGGGTCGCGCGCGCCGATCGAATGGGCCCGCGATGTGTTTTTTCAAACACTCATTACCGTAATGCGATAACAATATTCGCACGAAAATAAATTTCGAACGGATTAACAATCAAGGAACAACGTTCGCGCCAGTTTACGCGTACACCGTTTGAAAGTATCAATTATTTAATTTCGTAAATTGCTTTTCCTGCAGGGTGCGCGGATAATTCAATCATTGGCCGACTCGCAGTATTATAAAGTAACTTGATCGTTTGACGATTTCGTACACATGAATAAATACGTTGACAGAGCCAATATTGATTTACCATACGGATTTTATTATAATATTGAAATTGTTACTTAAATAAAGTGATGTGAAAATACTAATCGACGTGCATTTTATTAAGGTTTGTATTGACATCGAAGCATCTTTTTCAGCCCGTGCATAATTCCTCACGGGTTCTTGCACCCATACAATATTTCATACAAACGAATTTTTTTCATGCCGTTTTTTTCTTTTATATTCCAAAATAGTAAACGCTACACCGCACATCGGACGTGGCCGCGATTTTATTGGATTTCCGACGATAACGCGCGTACGTTAAAATGTATTATTATTATGTCGACGACGAAACACTCCGGTGAAACCTTCGACGCCGCCGACCGCGGTGAATCCGATAATCTGATATTACTCGTTTACGGACATTTGGAACACGTGCGCGTTACGTAATGTGTATAATTTCCGTTTTATTTCCGACGGAGAGAAGGAAAAAATAAATAATAGCAACGGGCAATGTTTTTTTTTTTTTTTTTATACCGAAACGTGTAACGCATACATCGGAAGAGCGAGGAGAAAATATATGTATGAAAAGGAGAAGAAGAAAAAAAAAATTTCAATATTTTGTATATTATTGTTTTTCGAAACTTATCATAGATGCCCGCATTCGTTTCGAACACACACACAGGTACGGGCACGTTATTAAAACGATAATATACCTGTTTGATTTTTTTTTCTCCCGTCAGGAATGCGGACGGTCCGCCGAAAATGTCTGTAGACGCAGAGCAATAATAATAATAATAATAACTCTTGTATTGGAAAAAAAAAATTATTATTATTACGATCGCCGGGGCTACTACTGAATTCCAGAAATGCTCGTAAGCGCGCGCGCGACCGTGTGTATAACAAGCAATTATAAATATTTCTCGTTTTGACGCGACGGCCAGTGCACGAGCTCGTCCTTTTCTATACGGTCGATTTATTATTAGTCGGGGCATGTATCGTATGTATATTCGGTCCGGCCCCCAACGTCACGCGCTCGCGCGCGCGTAATTCGGTGCCGAGCACACGTACGTGCATTAATTACAAAAAAAAAAAAAAATAATAAGAAGAAAAGATCGAAAAAATAAAATTAATAGAAAATAATAAATAAACGAAATCGACACCAAAATGTATAACAATATTGCCTTCAAAGTCACTGTTATAATGATTATAGTTCGTGTAGGGCCGACAAGAGGGTGGGGCCGGGAGGACTAGAGCCCCGGAGCCCGGACCTCCGGGAGGCCGATTGTCAGAGGCATATTTAGGCACACAGACTCGGGCCTACCTAGGCGACATTTGGAGAGTGGCAAATTTTACTAATTTTTTATATAATTACTGATATTTATCACAATTCCTGCTACAGTAGCAAGTGCAGAACGCTCTTTCTCTGCATTAAAAGGAGTGAACGGCCATGTGTCTAGACAGGCTATCGAGCTTAGGAATGTTAGCGGTGGAAAAAGAACAAATCAAAAAACCAACTTGGATGCTGTTATCAACGATTTTGCTGTGAAAAAAGCCAGAAAGAGAACATTTTAATTGAACCTAATCATTCGTTAATTATTGTTAAATAGTCAATTACATTATTTTCTTCAGTATTAATAAAAGATTTTATATACCAAGTATTATATTTTTTTTTTATTCACAATTCATTAAACTTAAATATTAAGTATAACATTTAAGTATATTTTAGTCAAATAAGTATAAGTAAAGGGGGCCGGAAATGATCAGCCCCGGGGCCTACAAAAGTTCTTGCCAACCCTGAGTGCGTACAACGAGTACACGTCTCTTCCACTATATATTTTCGTCCGCGACTCCTCGTCAACCTCGTACATTATCATGTGAATGCAGCTGTTATATCAGTGTCAGTGTCCAGGGAGCGGATTTATACTGTGCAAGAAATGTGCTACAAAAATATTAATTTTATTCCATGTTATTATAATTATATATGCATATTATGTACATGATATAAAACTCAATTCGAGTACAGCTCTCGTTGTTGCTTGTACAGTAGTCTTCATCAATAGCATTCTTATATTTGACCAATTATACTATCAATACAGTCTACAAAAAATCAACCCACATGTATGAATGTAAAAACAATAATGCATTGTTGGTCATCGAATTCATATTTATCATAATTCACCTTATTGCACTGTATGATCAGAACGGAAATACGAACTATTATTAATAATATAATACACAATATGATAATAACAAACGTGTGTTGAGTATGGGAGTATAATTTAAAATTTTAATAATGTGCAGTATGTGAAAATAAAATCGTTGAAAATTGTTTCTACTAGAACGGTTTAAATTTATGCACATTTCTTATCATATTTCCGATATTCCTTATTCTAACAAATGTATGCGTTTACATATAAATTCGTTACTTATACACATTATATTCGATAAAATTATACAATTAATACGTGTTAATACAATCGTAACATATACATTCCACCCCAAAGGTTGATTAAAGCGTATTCGTTGAAAAAATATGTAATCATGTACATCACACGCATAATACGGTTAGGAATTATAACATATACCTGCGCCTCCTTCCTTCGTTTATCTATCTGTGTTACCTATGTATATAGTTCGTCGGAGGTACTAGGAGTATAATTACTATCTTTTAAACGATAGTAATTTTTAGATTCGATAAAAATTCATATTCGTATACATAAATAATTACATTTTTCGTACCCAAATCATGTATACACCGCGCAGTCAATATTTTTTTTCCGGTCGCTAATTATTATTATCGTCGCGTTAAATACCGTCATAATAATAAATATAATATCACACACACACACATAGATCAGTAACGTTATATGTATCGTAATAATAGTATTATAATATTATATAATATACACTTATACACGTCGTATGGCTGTTGTTGTTGCGGTCGTTATACGCATCGCGCACGTCTATCATCGACCCGTAATTATGGGTTTTCGTCTTAACGACGTACATTTAGACGACGTGTAACTAAATCGAAATGATTTTTTTTCCTCTTTTCAGGTAACTTGTGACCAAAAGTTGAAAACGAAACAGCACCGCCGAGCTGCAGAAGGACAATCGACGACGTTGACGTCATGACTTTCAGGTGCGTGCCGGCTTTTCAGCCGCTTTCGTCGGGTACCGATTGCGCTGCACCATGGGTGAGTAAAAACAGTGTAATATAGCATTTATGTTAAGCGAGTTAGTACGATTGATTTGTTTCCATAAGTCCGTCAGCCGAATACCCCAAAAATCAAAACGTCAACATTTTTTTTTAAATCAATAATCTATTTATTAAGAACTGGGTTTCTTGAAAACCTGAAAATTGGAATTCGTATCCAAAAATGTAACCCTTGAAAAACGTTTTTGTTTTCGGAACGCCGAACTAACGTTAGCTCGAGCACCTCTAAATGAGCAGTGCGAGCTGCGGTTCAAACGTGTGTGTTGCAACGCGGTCTACAAAGCGATTTGTAAAATAAAGAAACAATGTGTCAGTTTCTCCCGGGAAAATGTCCCAAATGTTTTCAAATTTAGAGTGGAAACGAAACGGATTTCGTTAGTACAAAAATATTGTTCACCATTCGGTGTGGTATTAAGATGCGATCAGAAATGTGGTAAACATAGGGCTTATTCGTCGCCGACAATGCACGTGGTCGGACGTTGTCGCGTCTCAATGGGACGGCGAAGTAGAACAATGAATAATAATAACGATATGTTATTATATAATTGTTCAATCGGTCAAATTATCGTTTTCGACGCTATATTCCCGAATATCTACACCTCCGACGTGCAGGTATATGGGCGCGATATTGCGAAAGGTAAAATCCGACCGTCGTTATCTCCGCCCTTACGACTACGGGAGATCTGCGGAGAGCAAAAAAAAAAAAAGAAAAGAGAAACCGCTATAACGTTGCGCACACAATCTAAACTCGCATACTAGTAAGGCACTGTATAAATATATGTGTGTGTGTGTGTGTTATAATGCATTATAAAGTTGGTCATTTACGTCTAGACCGTAAAGAGCAACCCTATGATTAAAGCTGACCGAACGGCGTATACGATTTTTATTACATACTATATTCTTCCCCTTTTCATACTTATATAATATACATTACGTTTAGTAGGTACAGACATGGATACACGTGTATATACATGTATTGTATTTTTATTTTTGTTTTGCACTTCTAGGCCCCGTACAAACGTTGCAGATATTTATCGCTCGTATAAATCTCTACGCGGATTAGATAATGACGCGTGCGTCGGACCCAAGGTCTCGAGGTAACCCGCAATTATAACCCGCGTACACCGAGCACACTATTGTACACGATGGCTCAGCGTCAAGGTGCTCGGTGGTTTGTGCGTGTCGTACACCTTATCACGGTACTACCATATTGCCAAGTCGCAAAATACTTAAGCGACTGGAACGAAAACTGCATTTCACGTATCTTCAGCACTCTTTACAGTCGGGTGTACCGTGCGCAGAACACGTGCAATTGATCGTCATCCCTCTCCCATTCCTCGGTATGACCGACTGTTAATGAAATATAATATAAACGTTTCACACGAACATGTTGCAATGTCGTGGAGTTCAAAATTAATTTCACAATTTTTGAACTCCGCCCATGTATGATCATTAATCAGTACAAGTTGACCGGTATCTCATACAGGTTTTAAAGAAAGACAAATATTACGATTATTATAACTGTTTGTATACATTCAATGATACTGGAATAACATCTCGAACAAGATTTTTGTGCTATTTTACGTAAACAAGTGTAAATAGTTATTTGTGATACTATTTTCGTAGTCTGAGGGATTTAACAGTAACATATTGATCAATAATAATAAAGTATTATTGAACATTATTATTATTAATCAATTTATAAGTATTATTGAACATATAAATAATTTATTGCATTTTATGACGATTTTTTAATTCGAAACCGGTCGTTACGTATTATATATGCATAAATTATACAAAAATACTCCGGACAAGAGCTTTTATTTGTTTTTTTTAATTTCTTATTTATATAATTAGGATAATACATAATATTTTGTTATAATTTTAAAAGTATTAACTACAAAACAGTTTTATTTTCACTCTTTTAACATTTTTTTTGTTTTATTGCCAAAATATTCATATATTTCTAACTACTAATTAAATAGGCATAACTTATACTTATATGTTATGCACCGAAAACATTGGTTTTTATAATAGTGGTCGTACACATATCTCTCTTTATACCGATAACCAACAAATACATTTAATTATTCGCTGCAGAACGAATTGTTCAATTTGATAAAATACTTCCTGTCCCCGATGTATTGAGCCTATATGTTTTCGTACGTCTAATATTGTTCTTCCTAGTGATCTAATCTGGTAGAAAAACAACTAGAAAATTCTTAAAACCAATTCGCATATATCGGCGAAACGTTGGAACTGTTTTCATTATTAATCAGTCATACAATGCAGTCGACTTCGCACTCTTTATTGTTTGTTATATGAGGCCAATAGAGGTGCACGTAAAAAATATCATAAAAAGAACATATGAAACAAACTAGTCGTAAAAATATATTTTCTCTACGTCTTTGACTAATGTTTGAATTATTTCACAGCGTAATTAAAATGAACCAGACATCTTAAATGCATTAATCAATCGATTAACGAAACCCGTACACCATAAACGTATTGAAAATCAGTATTATTGTTGTAATATTAACTACTACTTAAATGTTAATATTAAGTAGTGTAAGGCCTTACGTTATGTGTAAGTAATGTTCTTCGAATTTCACAACGTCGATATTTCAACATTAATTATTGCGACTTAACATGTATTTTCTTTTATCTAATATACAATTTCAATAACATATTGACAGCCATACATTATCACAAGTTCTTTAAATTAAACGTAAACGCTATAAACACGTACAAAAGTATACACATGGGAACTTAAAGCGGAATTACCTAATAGTGCGAATTGTTGAATAAAATAGACTAACCAAATTTTCTTTAAACGGTTTTAACCGTTATGTTCGGGACTGGTTGCATATGGATAGCAATGCTTGAAATTTGTATATAATCAATAGTATAATTTATAACCAAAATTGGATTTTTAATTAAATAATACATAATAACCTATAAATATCGAGGGAAAAAATTAAATATCTATTTGAAGCAACAGTTGGCATAATTAATTAAATGCAATAAAAAGCAAGTTAATGCCTGTTATATATCATAAAAATGTCTTAATCTTAAATGAATTAAAAAAAATAATGTATTTAAATAGAGTAAAATAATTAAAATCATGCATACCTATATTGGTATCCAACTTACAACATGGAAATGTAAACAATCCCGAACCCCTACTTATGATAGACACTGATGTATTTAATCCGTCAACAAGAATATCTATAGATTTAGACTAGTACACTGTACATTAGAGATGGGCGTCATCGAGAAATCTTAATTATGAAAACAATATAAATATTTCGATTATGATAATAATCGGATCATCCAATAATTTTGATATGAATAAAATCGAATTCTTCTGTTATTTTCTGGATTTTGAATTAGGTAGTTGAAGTGTTTTAAACTGTCGACAGTCGGACAAATATTATTACACAGCCATAATACATTACAATTTCCAATAAAGCTTATAAAAAGGTATAATAGGTACGTTTTATTCATGATTGAAAATTAAGAATGTTTTAAGCCAGGCGTCGGCACCCGAGCCATATTTTTTTTTCAAATGTTTATCAAGGGCCACATTAAAAAAAAAATTTTTACATATGATATATACTAATAATTGTATTGCTATTATATTTGATTATTTTACATAGAAATATAAGTGTAAAAAATACGAATGTTACTGGAAAAAATTGCTTCTAAGAAAAAATTTAATTTTTTGACAAATTAAACATAATGGCTTACCTTTGTTTTCGACGAAAAAGTATAAATCAATCCAAGAATTAATAAAAAAAAAACGATGTACATCAAAAATTTTTCTTTTTTTAGTCGCCATAATGTTTGGATTTACTAATAAAATGAAACTATTACAAACGCGGTCACACGTACGGGCGTAATCACGGTATAATACTAATTGCTACAAACGCAAAGTAACTATGCCCATAGATTAAATATATTAGATACATATGTATTAAATACATAGATTAAATATATTTAAAATTTTAATTTTTAAATACATATAAGTATATTTAATTTATTCTATGACTGAGTAATGCAGCCATCCTTATCTTCGACTCCGATTAGATAACAATTTTATTTATAAAGAAAAAGAATTGAAAATTGTATGAAAAATTTTATTGAACAAAAATTAACCACCTTTGTGAGGGCCATAAAAAATGGCTTCACGGACTACATGTGGCCCGCGGGCCGCGGGTTGCCGACCCCTGTTTTAAACCAATGTATTAGTTTAAATCGAAGATAATAATTATTAATACATAAAAAAAAATTAATAATAATAATAATAGCGCTTGTGTCTTTTATTCAAACCAGTTATAGGTAAAGCAGTTAGTATTAATTAAAGGCCGTTATTATTACTAAATCATAATTTAATTAATAATGTTGACCAAAAAACGGAAAATAAGATTATTTATTTACTGCAAGTGTTCATATTTCGAATAAGTTTTTCGATTGTTTTTATCAAATGAATGAATAAATTGAATTCCGAGTAAACTATGGAGAGATTCTCTCAATTGCAAATCATTACAATTATAAAAATCATTCGACTATTCCCATCACTACATTACATCATGTAGAAATACAAATAAAATACCACTGTATATATGTTTATTTGTCGAAAATATGTATGCACGATTTCGTTGGACGGATTTGGAACGCGCTCTAGCGACCGAAGTGTTCGCGTTGTTGTTGAGCACCGCTGTTAAGCGGCGGGTTTCACGAACATCCATGCTCAACCGTTCCAGCAGATAGCGCTGCGTCCCCCGTTTCGATGCGAAAGTTGCATGTATTCATCGATCCAATTGGATCGGAAACCATTAGAAACCGCTTGGGGTTCGATCGGGATCGTTAAGAACACTCAATTCCGGTGAACGCCAATGATAGTTACTAAACAGGACAAAACCATACCGATTCTTGATGAGGCGCATTTCAACGGGTTTGCTTGACCAGAACTCGGACCAGGGCCGAATCATACGTAAAGGGGGATGGGGGCTATTAATAATAATACGGTACTCGATATTTTTTAGCTAACGGTTACCAAACTCATTGCGGCCCCTTTTAATCCGCCATAATCCCTCATCCCTCCCCCTCCCCCCTGAATTGGACACAAGCGGTTCCGGGTGTAACGATTTTTCGGTCAGTTTTCCGTTCACCGCCGATGTGCCTGTGTACTTTTTATCCTTTCCGAGGGTTCGTACAATTTGCCGTGGTCACCGTTCACACGTATCTCAATCACCGCGTTTTAGCGTCCATAGTTTCCGACGGGCTGTGGTAGCTTTTTTCTTTTTTATTCACTTTTTTCACTTTTTGCACCATAGACGCAACTAAAGCTTACATTTTGGGGGGGGGGGCAACGGGGCTATAAGTACAGAGACGATGTAGATCCGCAGGGGCCACCGCACACCGTTTACAGATTTGCGTACAGACAACAATTGCACTGTCGTCACTACTCAAGGTTCGGTTCAAATTTTAGCAAGAATGATGAAAAAGCGGGATTTTGCCAACCAAATTTTGATTTTGGATACTCCTAAATAAAGCGAAAGCCGTAACACACCCAATAACGGGAAACCGTCAAAGTTAATAGTAATTTCTTATACTGATGTATGGTAGACATGGACGATTAAATTTGATCTCAAACACAAAATTCTGAAATTCCTTCCAATCTCTCATCCCCTTAGTGACGCCTATGACTTACACGCGCCTAATCAAAAGCCATAACACGCAGTCGGTATTATGTGATGAATATCGAATTCCAGCCACTCTGGTCCGTCGTCGAGAGTTCGCATACTTCTACCGAGTACCGTCTCCTACACACACGGTGCCCCGTATCACCATGACCACCGATGAAGTACGAGAGTGCAATGTTTGTCCTGTTGTTTTTTAAATTTTTTTTTTTTTGTTTCAAAATACGGTACGCGGGTAGACTTCGCAACTTTCTACACCAAAACCGGTAAGATCAACGCATTTCGTGCGTATGGTACGCGTCTGTTCGTCAACACGAAATGGACGTTAATTGTTTCACTCCTGTTGCGTTCAACACACGTTTATATTGTCTATAAAATTCGCTCATAAAATGTATTTTTATTATTTTTTTCTCGTTACGGTTTCACAATATAATAACATAACACGTATTGCAACGACGTCGCTGTAGCCTTTCTTTTCAGGTGCTTAACATTTGCTTTAATTATAAAACATAATACACAATTAACTGCAACGTTAATACACGCATGCACACGCGCTTTAGGTATAAATAAATTAAAACGACCTGTGCGTTCCCAGTTTGTAGAAACATGACAAATTTAGTTAACATGTGAGCATACAACAACTAAATTTAATTTTAAAAAAAAATAAATAAAAAATAATAATATCAATATAACCGACCCAATATTTTATTAAATCAGTTCGTGTAGTAAGGCGTGTAGGTATAATCTTCGAGGGAGAGGGGTATAAACAAATGCAATAATCTTTAACAGATCCGTTTAACCGTGTACATTTTTTCGACGCTCGGAACCTCTTGTTTTCGTAAAACTGCTATTGAACGTGCAACCGACTTACCGACTTGGTTAGTATAGTATGACTAATTCGTTTTACGAGCGTTCGCATTTTTCCGTTAGCTAATTTACCCGGTGACTATTGATGCGTTCTGGTCGTGAGTTAGCGGGTGCACGTTGAGAAAAAATTTAGATTCTAATCGACGGATATGAAGACATTTATGACGTCGAAATAAATGTGTACGCGTTCTAGCGTCCAACGACCGTGATCGATGACCGAGGTAACGGACGTCTTGTAAACATTGACTTTTAGTGTAAACGTCGCGTTCAAAACTCGCGGATCTTGCGCGGGGACGTTACAAGACTCCGTAAAAAATAGCGTTAAGAATAAATGGACGTTCCCGCCGAGACGCAGTACTGTGTTAAAATTATTTATACGACACCGATGTTGTAAGAGAATAAAAAAAAAAAAAAAAATGATTCTAAAGCAGCGTTTGCACTATATACCATATAATATATTTTTTTTTAAATATACACTTTCTTGTTTTGTTAAAAGGCCTACGCCCGTTGGATATTCAAATAAATAAATTAATATAATAAAACGCGTTCGGTACGCGTGTTATGTGCTCCGACCCGGCGTGACGCCACTATGTGTGTAATAGGTGTACGGCGTTTTCGACGCACACGGCTACCGTGTATTTAAATAATTCATGCCGCGTGCGCACACATAATTATGTACACTACGTATTTATGTGTACACATACTTGTACACGTATCGACTGTGTACGGTTGGAGAACACGTGCACGACAAAAGCCGACAAAAAAATATTATAAACTTGATACATTTATTTTTATTATTTTCACATAAAATTATTTACACCTAACTTCGACAGCGGTGCGATCGATATGTAATAAAAATACTATTATATCCGTGTACTGTGGTGTGTCCACGTTGTAGTCAGGGTTACAATCTTGAAACTTAAAAGCGAATTATTGCGAGAACCATTATGTTACATGTTTTACGTTGCGCGGACCACGTTGATATATCATTTTTTTTTTTTTTATACGATAATTAACGTTTTTTATCGTACGTACGTTTGACTTTGGTTCGTACAGGATACAATGTTTTATATATATATTTATTTTTACAGATAATATACCTGTTGCCTACCCGTAATGCTTGTATGATGTACTTACGATGAGCAGTTGTACAAAAACGTACTAGTTAAATTGTTACTAATTTTCATAATATTTTAGCAAACCGCGAAACAATACATTTTACTATTGCAATTTTTTTTTATTAAGTAATTCACGTTTCAGCCTCACCTAAATGAAAAAAATAATCGATCGTTATGGTTTTATCCGTCCCTGTAGTCTTAACTCGGACTCTTTACACGAGTTTCAATTATTGTTTCGGTATTCACGGGTCGCTGATAGGATAACTGAACAGTTATGGTTACACACCCTCCGAAAAACATGGTGCGCGACCTGTTCACGTACAAAAACCGTTACAATCATTTGAAGTGATTCGGATTTCTCACACGGTCATATCATGTGTCATAACACACGAAGAAAATTTCGGTAAAAAAAAAAAAAAAAAAAAAAAAAAAAATGAAAAAAACCATTGCTGCACACCGGCGGACGCTTTCATTTTAGTTATTTTTAACCGAATCTCTCCGACAGCGAACACGTCGGTGTTTCGTAATCCATATTTTCGTTTGTCGGAAACGTTGCGTGTCGTATACGTACGAGCTGAGCGCGGTAAAAGTGCCTGGACGCGCACATAGCAATAATTCGGTTCGCGCGCCGCAGCGTCATTTGTTTTTCTTGTAAACAATTGAACGACATCTGTGTGTACAGTTTTAAAGAGCCCGGACACGATAATAATACGTTAACCACATCGACGGAGTCCTGACGACGGTCGAACCGCGTAGTGTGCGGTAAATCGTTATTTGATTGCCTATTCTCAATGCACTCGATGTGCTTCACGTTCGCAACAATAATATTGTTCGACGCGTGGTCCTAACCGTATTATGTTGATAACGGAATGCGCTCGATCGACAGTTATCGTTCGGTACACGCAAATGTTTTCTCCGGCTTGTTATTCTTACATTTACATATTTTCGCATCGAACGCGAATATTTCGGATTCGTCTACCTACGGGCGCGCGAAAAAAAAAAAAAAAAATGATAACCAAGTGTAGTATACCTACGATTTGTAATTCGACCAACAGATATAATGTTAAAGATATAAAATCAAACGAATGCGTGTTCTGTTAAACACTGAACATATTCGTACGCGCCGAATCGCGGTATGTAATCATAATCATAATGATAACAACAATAATAATAATAATATTAATAATAATACACACACGTAATACAACAATATTTGCTGTATACTTGACGGTGCAATAGCAATTAATGTTTGTGTTTAATTCAGTTAACGGTACGCGCAGCCATCGACAGGGCGCGGGTGCGGGGTTTTGAAGGATTGGCGTTCGCTAAAACCGAGCGTGGGCAGCGGCGGCGTAAGAATTATTTGTTAATCATACGCCGCCGAAGTAATCATTACACATACACATATCTACCTACTCGTTAGACTAACTATCGAAAATAGGTAGTAAATACGTTTATTATAATTATTATAATTCCGTTTATTATGAATGGGTAACGATTTCGATTTTGACAGTATCGTTTGCAGTGTTTTTTTTCTCGACCAACCCTACACGTATATATATATATATATAAACATATCAAACGAAATCAAATATTCGTGGTACACGTGCACGGTATGTAGGTATGGGAAAAGGAACGCTGCACACGTAAAAAATAGTATTACAAATAAAACAGAAATTCTTGTCAAGACGAAAACGGAATGTACGAAATAATACTGTGCTATCCGAATGCGCAGTCGAAACTTTTACTCGACCATATTCTGTTTAACGAAACTCTCTGCACGACAATTTTTTTTTATTTCCCCGCAACCATAACTTTTCATTAGATCAAAGAATTGTTTTTATATTGTTATTCAACAGTGAACTTTATACATTTGTAATTCACATCTACACACTTTTGATGATCTTCGGTGAAAAAATTTAACGTTTTATAATACGAGTACACAGTATCATGTTGTGTTTATTACCGTACAATATTATTACATTTTAGGCATTATTATTTTAGGTTATTATCATAGTTGTATATTGTTATTTGCGTAGACATCGAGACGTTTACCGTTTCTCCGAAAATTCATTTTATAAGAAACCTATCGGATGCCTTATAATATAATATAGCAGGTCGGCAACCTGCATGTGGTCCGCGAATCAATATTTTATGACCCACACAAAGGTGGTTAATTTTGTGTTTTAATTTTGTTCAATAAATTTTTCGTACAATTTTCAATACTAATCCATTATTTTTTCTTTATAAATAAAATTGTTATTATTATATAATCGGAATCGAAGATAAGGATGGCTGCATTACTCAGTCATAGGATAAATTAAATTATATCTATTTAAAAATTAAAATTTTAAATATATTTAATCTATGTATTTAATACATATGTATCTAATATATTTAATCTATGGTTATAGTTACTTTGCATTTGTAGCAATTAGTATTACATCGTGACTGTTTGACTGTTTGCGTTTGTAATAGTTTCATTTTACAATTAAATCCAAACATTATGGCGACTAAAAAAAGAAAAATTTGTGATGAACATCGTTTTTTTAATAATTCTTGGGTTGATTTATACTTTTTCGTCGAAAACAAAGGTAAGCCATTATGTTTAATTCGTCAAAAAATTAAATTTTTTCTTAAAAGCAATTTTTTCCAGTATCTAACATTCGTATTTTTTACACTTAAATTTCTATGTAAAATAATCAAATATAATAGCAATACATTAGTATATATCATACGTAAAAAAAATTTTTTTAATGTGGCCCTTGATAAATATTTGAAAAAAAATATGGCCCGCGTGGTTCAAAAGGTTGCCGACCCCTGTTATATAGCCCGCATAAGTATTCATGAGTATCCGTGTAAATCATTTAAATCGATCGGGAAATTTTTTAATTACTCCGTTGATTTTTTTTTCGATAGACCTTCTAGTTTGGCTTCGGATTTTCGTCCTAAAACGATTTACGATGACCGCTAACCGGCGACGCGTACAATTAATATTGAGAAAATCGACGTAGAAACGGCGAAATCGATATAACCCCGGATTTCGTACGGTAAAAACGTGTTTTTCAAGTGTATAGAATCGTATTGATTTTTAACGAAGTGTCTGCTAAACGAATTTTTTCATACTTCCGAAGAACCATCAGGTTCGTTAAACCGAATTTACGCGCGCGTACGTCGGATTACATTGATTTCTGCACCGCGTACAGAGCGATGTACGACGCGCGCGCCGTGTAAATCACTGCACGGGAAGATTGATGTAACGTTCATCGGACCGGGTGCGAAATCGCGTTTACCGTGTAACAATCAACAATCGTGATATCATATTAACAATAACAAATCAACATCAGCGGTAGCGCTGCGCGCGGCGTACGATACTGCGTAAGTATATATACGGCGTGAGAGAGGCGCACATGAGATGTTAAGAAAATCGCGTTGGTCATCGACAGCGTGAAATGAGAGATGCATGCCACTGCGGTGCCGGAGCGCGTACAATAGCGCGTGTGCACATCAAAAGGACGTCGTGTGCCGCGGCGGCAAAGACGACGGCGTTACCGTTTAATAATATTTATAAAATTATTTCAAGTACAGAGTCCTTTTCGGGATTTTTTAACGCGGAAACGAGTATGAAATCTATTACAAAAATGAGACGTCGGAACTAAACCTCACCTCTTTTCTCATATAAAAACGACACACGATCAATTACAACGTATCATGTGTAACGTGTGGAAAATAATACTTATTGATTGTATTCATAGATTTGATTATAACTAGGGCTCGTAACTTGTATCTCTGAAAAAAGGTTAACGTAAGTGCTTGAATATGCACTTAAAATATACCAAATATTGTTCACTCGGATAATCTGCTAAGAGTGTACCGTCAATTATATCAACAACAAAACTACCTTCGATATCGATGGCTTAGCGATGTTCAAAACAAGATTAAATCTTATTCGTTGTTAAGAAAAAAACGTCAGGTTACACACACATACAGAAAAATAAAAATAAAAAAGGCAACACTCAAACTTCGAAATATGCAAAAGTATGCAACATAATATTTCGTATTTATTGTCTAAGTGTTCCGAAACAAATATATAGCTCACGTTCTTAGGACCTCAAAAAAAAAAAAAAAGTCAATGCTATGAGTCTTGATTATCACTAAATATCAGTTGAAAATGAACATAAAATCCGTTGAAAATAAAGACCACGATGGGGTCCAGCTCCATATCCTCCCCCCGTGAGAACGCTTGTGTTCAAATACACCCTCGTATGCATAAATACTACGCGCAGGTTTTTGGCATGTGCGACAAGGGCGAATCGGATCCGTTGTACTACTATTACTACTACTATTTCACAGCTCGCCGACGTGCGTGTGTGTGTGTGTGTGTGCCAATTATGCGCAGAACAATTGTGATTATTGTCTTACGAAAAAAATTCAAAAACAAAAATAGGACGAGGAAAAATACCGCGGCACGTAGTACACCGGTGGCGTCGGCCTGGTTTCGGTACTACGCAACGAGATCATAACATATACGTACAATATTTATACGCGCGCGCACGCGTTAATTTTGACAACCACTGAACAGCGGTGCACAGGTGATCGTGCGAGTGCACAGAATCTTCGTTCCGTCTCTCGCTGTGTCTCTCTCTCTCTGTCTCTTTTGGCTTCACAAACTCAGGTACGCGTGTATACGGTTATTATTATTATTATTACGGTGCCGCGTGTGCGCGTGCGCCCGTGAGGTTCCGGCGCCCGGGGTGGAGGAAGAGAATGTACACTGTGCGCGCGCGCGCTCAAACGTCGCCTACACCGTATACACGCGTATGTACACGTACATGTGTACGTACTACGAAAACCTGTTGGATGCTGTTTGACCTGGACCCGAGTTTAACAACATCGATTGCGACGAACCCGCCGATCGCTGTGCGCTCTCGTACCGGTGCGTCTGCAGGCAGCATCGCGACGATTATCGATTGTCGGTGCACCGTCGATGTTATCGTAGCGGCGTCACGGAGACAGGTAAAACTGCTTCAGGGCCAAACCGTACATATAGCTCCGAGCCTTCCGCCGGTGCGGTGACCACTCTAGTTATTCTCGTTTTTTTTTCTCCCAGTTTTTTTTTCCCCCCCGTTTCTTCGCTTTTCTTTCGCGCCCCGTATCGTTTTACTCGTGTTGTCACGTCTCGCCGGCTCTGCGTATCCCACCGCGCACGTGTTGCCCGCGGAAACTACCCTTGAACCCCGCGCCCAACGGTCACTGCTGCTAGTAACGGGCGCGCACAAACTGTCCCCGGGGGCGCGACGGCCACGTGACCGAATGATGTGACGTCACACCGCGCGCGCGCGTGGTACACAACATGAACATTAAAGACATATTGGTCATGGACGGTGGCGATGACGGTGACGGCGACGGCAATTCGATGGATAACCGCGGCGGCGGCGGCGGCGACGTCATCATCGTCAACAACAACAACAACAGCAGCAGAAACAACAACGTGAAACGGTGCAAGAGGGAAGACATCGGGGATGACGGGGTGCCGCTGTCTCCGCTACAGCAGCTGCACCACGACAACGAGTACTTGCGACACCCCGGGCACCGGAGCCGGATGGACGAACCGGAAGACGAGGACCTGAAACCGTCCTGTGACGACGACGACGAGGTACGTGTCGCGCGGGCCATGTATTTGCCGCCCAAACGGTATTTGTTCCGCCG
>NW_020273608.1:714909-722772 GCF_003268045.1 Sipha flava
GTTAGACGTTATATTATTATTATTACTCACTAGTGACGAATCGCGTCGATCGAAAGAATTGCGTTCTTCTGTTTACGAACCGGTGAAAGGGCAGCTTTGCACACACGAGGTCTCCCCCCCCCACTGTACCAGTACCATTCCGCGCTCGTTTATTCCAACGAAGAATTTAACTCATAAATTATTGTTTGAACACAGACGTTTACATAACTATATATAGTTGGTCTATCTATTTTTTTTATATATTAATAGGAGTTATAAACAAGCATCGCGTCAAAACGAATATTTAACGAGTGTGCTTACTATTTATATTTAGTTTTGTGAAAAGATGGAAAACTAGTCACGGCTAAAACTAAAATAATACTTAGGTTCATTCCGTTCCAAGAACGGTAGGTGTATACATGTAGTATTCTGGTTTACGGATGTTTCTAAGTAAAAGTGTAAAACATTAATGAGTGGGCAAAAGTAATTCTATTACATTAGAATGACTCGGAGACTTCAACCGCCATCGGTGATGATTTTACGTGTTTTCAAATCATTTTTATTGCATCAGCTAACCGTATAAGCCGGTTCGTCTTTAAAACGACGATGACCAGGGACGTGTCCAAAAATGTATCAAGGAGATCTATAACTCATACCCAGCGCAGATGTGTAGACAAAATTAAAAAGATCTGTATCCGAATAAATATTTAACACGTTTTTAAACGTTAAATATTAATATGAAAACCGGTAATTTTCAAGCTTAACGATGAAGGGATCTGCATCTAAACACCTCATTGCCCTTTTTTACACCCTTCGAAATGAAAATTGTATACGATAAATATTCAGTGAACGTCTCCATTCTATACGGTTATAAATAGATTTAAATTAAAATACTATTGATAGTCGTAGCGGAATCAGCATGTAGTTCTTGAAATTGGTCGAACGCCGTTGCGATATTGATTTGCTCATAAATGTATATGTACAGGAATAAATACATTCTCTGTACAATATTGGGTATTAATTCACTTTATGTATATACCAAGGAACTATTTGGTTCATACGTTTTTATAGTATTCGAGAGAATTCATAAAAAATGATAAACGTTTTTAAGGTCAGATAGTTTATAACTATTCCATTATTGCAATTATCGAATTGATTTCGTAGACAGAATTTTTATGCGTGATGGATGATGTGTACAATATATTACTGTCGAGACTATGTAGTTAGAGGAAAACACGGAAAAATAATATACTGGAGGAGAAATATATATTATTTCAAATAGTGTTTTTATTTTTTAATTGACAATTTAGGTCTTTGGAGTCTCCGCCCTTGTAGAAAGTCTGTCTCGTTAGCTTGTTGGTGCAAATATTCATCTGACAACGTCGATTTTGCTGTCCGACCATTAAATCGACTTATGTGTACACGAGCGTGGGGAAAGTTCCTGTTTTAAAATTCAGCGCCATTTATCAATACGACATCGCTGAGTATCAATGACCGTTCTGTGACTGTAACGGCAACGGACTGTCAAGGTCCCGAGATATATCGAATAAAATCCAATATAACTTACAGCAATCTCTGATAAATGTGAGGAATTCATTTTGATTGTCAAAATAAGCATACTTTCATAGTTTTTAATCTTTCCGTACTACAAACTGTTTTGTTATTAATAATCCATAAATGCAATTTACTTCTGACACTCGTTTAGTAAATCTAATGAAAATAAGTTAGATTCAGGCATTCAAAAATCATAAAAGGTACCAAGCATATTTTAATATGAAAATACCAAAAAAAAAAAAAATTCATTTTTTTATATTAACTTTATCATTTATCTTAGTGAAGCTAAGTTTATATTACAAATGAAATACAATTAATTTTTTAAATACCAAGCACATAATAGAAATTAAGTCATAGAGATTATAACATTGCGGTAGGTACATAAACTAGATAACTTCTGCAGTCTTTGCAATAGCAAATTAACAAAACAAGTAGTATTCGATTACAACATTTTATTTTATAGTAATTAATACTATATTTTAGTGGCGCCAAACCCTATATATAGGTAGGGCAGATGCCCTATCTCATAATATTTCAGTGGGGAGTGAGTTGGTCAAGTATCCAGTGATTGGGTCAACGTGTCATTGTCATTTTAATTTATAAACAAATACCTTTGGTAACAGGTGTGTACGCAAAAATATATTTTTTGAAGGAGTTTTAGGTTTTACATTTTCATACTTTTATAACATATGAACTACTTTTACTGTATAAAAACATATTTAATAATTATCTTGAATCTCGGGAAAGGGGGGTTAGCACTACTAAAATCCCCCTTGTACACGAGTCTGGTTTTTATAATACCAAATTCAATTATTATATATTACATCGCCTATCAACTCATATATTTATAATATAATTTTATTGATTTGAAAAACTTTATTTGAACCAAATATTTCTTATAATCTAATCCAACACAAGGCATATAGTTGATAATTACTAAACTCATTGCTGAGTATTTGCAGTAGTCGACGGTAGTAAAAATAAGAACATGCAATACTCATGATAGTTTTTAAATTTCAAACAAAAATTATCTTATTACATAAAATATGTTTTATAGAAATATTTGCATTCGTCGAGTACGTTTGTAGCGACATAATATTTATTATAAAGGCAAGTGAGACGCTACGGTATATATTATAATATACGCGTACCAAACATTTGTGCCTCACCTGTGCATTAACAATCATTTAATCGAACACCGTATAATTTAAAAATGACACGGTCTTTAAATCTGTTATTATTTTTCCGTATATCATGAATCCATCGCGCTCACGTTTATATTCCCACATCCATTCCAATATAATGGTATAACCTCTAAACAGTGAAATCGACCCGAGTGACCTTTGTTTTGCGCGACCGCGGTCCGAAAGACTTCCATCGTGTCATATTTAGTCATCTCTCTTGAATCGATGTAACTGTACGTTCCATTACGGTCCATTATATTAAAGCGTCGTCTGCGCGCGCGTATAATTAACGTACCGCAAAGAGACGACGGCGTAGCGCTAAATGCGAGACGATGAATACTATTTGTACGTTGATTGGTGAAAAAAAAAAAATTGAAAATAAAAATAGTGGAAAAAGATACGCGGGAGCAACAGGACAACCGGTAGGAACAGAAAGATATACAGCGCATTCCGAGTGAGCCGGGGGAGTGAGTACGTATCTGGAATTTAGAAAGCACCGCGCCGTGATGCACACTGCGATCGGCGGAAAAACTCGATGGCCGCATAAAATATTATAACGCAATGGTACGTGTAAGCGCAACTTTGACTGCGAACACCGCGCGCGTTTGGAAACAATGTCGGCCGTTGCCGAATTTCGGTCGATCCGTTTTATATTACCGCTGGTAACGGTAGTATCACTCCGTGCGTTCGGTAACACGACATTCTACGAATACATTTAATGCACGGAATTCAAAATCATATTATTCTGTTGATTTGTTTTTTTTTCTCTCTCCCCCCCTCCCCGTCCTATTTTCGGTTCTCTTTGAAAACTGCCGTTCTGAAAGCTACTTTTTTCTTTTACTCTTTTTTTTTTCTCTTCTTTTCGGCTTCATGTTTCGATTACGGAAAAATGGCACAGGAATCTTGGACGTCTGCTACGTTTTATTATCGCTGTCGATGACGACGAGGAAACCCAAAAGCACAGTAATATATATATATATATATATAACATAGAATCCCAAGAATGCGAAAAACAACGATACTAACCAATTGTTACCACGGTAATTAACGGATTGCTGTTCTCGTGCCGTATAATACTTGTACTAATTCTTTAGATGCGTGTACAATGCATTTGTTTACCATTACGCGTACGTGATGAGCTTCGGCACGCAGGATTATTTAACGAGTAACATAATGTATAGGATAAGTTATACCATTCTATCAGTTTGTTGCAAAATATTTTCGTGAGCATATTGATGAAACACAGGGCCGATGTGATGGTAAGGCGACTCAGGCGATCGCCTAGGGCGCCATTTTCAGGGGAGCGCTAAAATTGTTTTTTAAAATTTTGCACATGTCAGTAATATTATTTTTATTTTTTTTTTAATGTAAAGTACTTATAACTTTGTATTGAAATATTGATAATAGTTATGGTTATTTCGTTTAGCAGTATATTAAAATAATATAAGTATATTTTAAGTATATTTACAATGGCTTAGCGTAGAATGTTTTATCGTATATGTTGCTATAATTCCCAAATATTTGTTATCGTTCAATCAGAATTGCGTCGAGCCGTTGTGACTCGTGACTAAACATTAGACGATAACAAATGATGTACAAGTTGAGCATAATATATCATTTTTTCCAAGTATAATGATATTACGGATTGTTGTATCAAAAAGGCGCTAGTTGGCATTTTGGCCTCGGGCATTATTTAGCTTAACGCCGGCCCTGATAAAACGCATTTGAAAGACGATCCGATGGTCGTCGTTAATGAATTTCGCGTTGCGCAAGTTAATAAACGATAAAAATTTACAGTAAAAAGTATTCGTACGTCCAATATGTATTGTAGTATTTTATACATTTTCTGAATTCACATTGAACTCCGATTCGTAAGACTATCGTCTTGTATACAATATTAGAAGTATTTAATTTTGCGTAACGAACGAGAGAAATACTTGTACGTTTCAATAGCATTAAATTGAATCTAATAAAATATTTAACAGTATATGCGACATGTATTACGATTAATAAACGTTATTACAAATTACTATAAAATACTGCCGATTGTAATCGTAAATTATCTATAAGAAATACTTGAGTAACGAACCTACTTTGGAACGCGAACTAATTGACCGATTAATAACTGTTTATACTACGTATTTTACACACCGCGAAAATTATAATTTCAAGTGCTTTAAAGGTGTAATTTATTAAACGAGTTTTTTTTTATTATGTAATCATATCGAGTTTGGTTAGATATTCTAGATTGTTGAATATAAAAACTGAATGATTTCTCAAATGTTAAAGTCAAAATATAAAATGACCTCATATTTTTGGAATTGATTTTGAATAAGATCGATAATTCCAAATGAGTAGGTATAGTATTATGTTTCTTCAATTTTTATTTATATTTTGTAAATATTCGAAAATTATGACGCTGTTTCAGAGGTCTTGTACTGTTGATAAAAATGCTTTAATTTATTGAACACTATTCATTCAGTATTTTTGTAAAAATGGGAAATTAATTCACGGTTTAATTGTTGTAAATATATCTACCCATTTATCCGTAGCCACGATTTAAATAATTTTTACCCTATATATAATTTATAAATACACATAATATTCAGCGTAGATATTATGCCATCAATAGTCGTGAAGCGTTATTTTTCATCGTAAAATCGCAGAGATTGCGAAGTGATAATAACGTTTCTAAAAACAACCCCTCTCCGTGATCCTGCAACAGACTTTCTTAAATTCTTTTGCGCATGGTGAATATTTATGTTATGCATATAATATTAATAATACGGTGTCGTTAATTATTTCATATGGATAATATTTAATCGATTCCGAATCCGACACTCAGCATAATATTAAAACGTGGTGTAGTATTTAAAAACAAATTATTAATAATAATGTTATATGAACGCATTTATTATAAACATACACGAGCCGCTACTTGTTATAAGATTTCCTCCGTCGTCCGCAATTATAATATAATACGGATTCGTTAAATACCGGTTTCCTCAAGGAATGTGAACCAGATTTTTGCTTAAATATTAAAATTTAATTCACATTTAACGCGTGCGTCAGTATATCTTATAAACGTTTATTTTTTTCGTCGATTTCTCTCAAAACGGACTACCGGCGAGCGCGTATATTTTTCTATTTTTTTTTTACCATCTTTCTATCTCGCTGAATCCTGACTCCGGTGACCCCGATCGAGGATACCACCTGTATACACACACACACACACACACACGCGCGCGCGCGCGTATATACATGTTCATACGCTTCGGGGGCCTGGCCTCTGGGTTCGCCTTAGGACAACATTCCAGACCACTCCGTACGCGCGCGCTCGCACACACGCACACACACGCAAACATATACACACACTGTAATGTAAATTTACACGTAAACGTACATACATGCACACGAACATACGCACAAACGCACACTTAAACGCACGCACCAACGTACTAGCATACACATATACACATGTATAAGTACATGAGTTTTTATAACCGGCTCGAAATATCCCGCCCACCTTACCATGGTCTAGCCGACAAAGCCGTTGCATCGCGTCTGTAGGCGCAAGTGAGCGCGAGCAGTGACGATTTTCGGGCCAGCCGAAGATCATCGATGATCGAAAAATTTTGACCTATCCCCACCGTCAACCGCACGCAGGCAAATTGAAACCGTTCAAAATCGGTCGGGGGAAAAAATACACGTACCCGCACAACTTTTCTTCTTTCACTTCGCGAATCGACTATAGTAAATATTTCACTATGTACGTATCATTCAAAACCTCAAAATAACTATTTAGAATTTTACCGTTTTTATATCCTAATAATTTTTAATATATTTTTAATTTTTGATTTTTTAAGTTTTTTTAATTTCTAATTTATACTATACATTAAGACGTAATCAAATCTGAAAAATCAATTATACACATCAGCAATATCAGCAAAAAATATTTACAAATTCGCCTAAACCACAGACCTATATTCAAGTATTTCTTATACACTTCGATAATTGTTTTATTAACACTGCGAGTATATTATCTATTCGCGGTTAGTAGCGGTATTATTGGTTATTAACACTAGATCGAGTAATATAAATTGTAACACAACAATAAAGATTAAGATTATATTTTTAAATTCAATTCAATCGGATAACAATGGTGAATCAGAAAGTCCTTCCATTAAAATATATTCATAGAAAAAATCTTTATTATTATGTAATTAAGTTTCTTTTCATGCGTAGATTTTTTGATTTTAGAAAATGGGTATAAAAAAAAGTAATTTTTAAATATGTAATGTATTGGACTTTACACAACCGTTTTTTCTAAAACTTATATACGTAATATTACATAGATATCCTTAGCATTTATTTTAATATTGATCGTGAGTAATATATTGTTGTGTGACCATGAAAATCGATCACTAATATTCACAGTTATTATTCACAGTTATTCACAGATATATAATATCATCGTAGTACAGACGAAAATAATGATCGTGTTCACGTGTTATGTATTGGTAAATAGGTACTTGTACGCGGTGGTGTAGACGCGCGGGTGTAACGACCGTTTGCACCGCGTGAGGGGATGGTTTTTCTATACGTTCGCATTGAAGTGAGTTAATTTACTATATTGTGTAACGACGCTATGATAATCACTTCTGACGGTGAATAGTGGATAGTTTTCCGTACGAGAATATAACATTGTACAATTTGAAAGTTTCGCTGTTTCACACTTTTCAAACCCATAAGCTAAAACGCGACCGCGGTAATGAAACTGGAGTCCCAATGATTCAATCGGATTGGGTACAGGCAGGTGGTGTAGTGTGTGTATACTGTACACTGTTCGACCAAGTCTTTTGTCGTCATTGATCTAAATATTATTATTAATCCATAATATTTTCACATGGCCGCCCTCACAATAAACGTGCGCACACGCGCACGCACAGGTATGGTATTATTATATAAATTACGTTTCCTACATGGCCGAGAACCATTGTTTCAATAGATTTTCGTTGCACAGGAGCCCGTGCGATCTCCGTACGTCTGAAGCCATTGTATTATACGGTCGTATAGTACTCGTCGTCGTCGTCGTTGTTATTATTATTATTATTATTATTATTATTATTATTATTATTATTATTAT
>NW_020273608.1:722782-877617 GCF_003268045.1 Sipha flava
ATTATTATTATTATTATTATTATTATTATTATTATTATTATTATTATCATTATTATTATTATTATTATTATTCCTTGGGCCGTAGTTGCGCCGCCACTGTATACCGCCGCAATTGAATAGATGTCTATTCCGACAGTGGCGGCGGCGGCGGTGTTTGTTTTTTTTTTTCTTTTTAATTTTCTTTTTCATATCGAATGCGTTTGTTGCCACAACGTCGTTGTCGTCGCGGTCCTCCTGAACGTCGTCGTCGTCGTCGTCGACGTCGAAAACGTCGAAATCGAATTTTTACCACCTCCGGCACGCGCAGTCAGCTTTTTTTTTTTTAAGTTTTAATTTTTTTTTTCTCTCTTCTTTTATACATTATTACGATCGTGTAGCGTCATTGTTTTTGCACCGCGGGATAGCTGCTACCGTTTCTTTAATCCGCTAATTAACATTGGGCGCCATTTGATGCGGCGACGGCGATGGAACGCGCGTTCGCGCGCCCGCGATGAGAGAGTGTAATGATCCGTCACTCTGCCGCCGTCGATGGCGACGACTGAAAAACGCGCGCGCCACAAGTCGGAATAGCCAAATAATAATAATGACAATAGACCAAAGGCGTTGACCAATGATGGCGGTACAGTGTTTTGTTTTGTTTTTTTTTTTTTTTTCATAATAGAAAAAGAATAATAATAAAAAAGAAGAACACACCGTCGGCGGTGTGGTCGTATCTCATACACAGCATATTTATAATATATGTATACGCGCGCACCATATATATATATACATAAATATATGCAGTGAATATTATGGCGCACGTTCAATATATATATATACATATTATAATGCTACGATTCTTATCGAAAATTCTTCACGTTTAACCCCAAGACGACTACATTAATGCGCGATTTCATTTTTTTATTTTTCACCACTATAATGTTCGCAACGCACATAAATAATATTCTTTCCGTGCGAAAAGCGGAAAACTCGTACTGTACGAAAATGTTTATGCTAAAGGTCGCGCGCGGCGTTCTCTTATCTGAAATCGGCACACGTTGTAGGCAGAGATGGCCTGGGAGAAAAATTCAGACCGGGAAAATTTATTACCCTGGCCACATATGGCAAAAAAACACAATAAATAATTATAAGCCACTGTTAAGACTTGATAAACGTTACTATATAAATTGTATTTTATCAATTACTTGTAACAACACAGTTCACAGTTTCTACAACTGTTACACATAACTTGACTTATTTTCCCAGCAACCTCAGTCCCTCATTCGTGTCAACGAGACAAACACAATAATAAAAATGCTTTTCTGTATCCCAAAATACTAATATTAACCTTCCAGCAGGCGCGCCGTTGTAAACAGTACAACAGTTTTATATTTATTCGTTTATTCAACTTGCATTCTATTTTATTTTATCGGCGGTCATTGGTATTCCTCTTAAATTCTATTATCTATGTTTTAGATAACTTTTGAATAATAAATTGCTTTTCAAAACTCACTAATTATTTAAAAAAAAAGTAATACGGCCGTCAGGCCATTGACAAATCTCAATAAGTCAGGCCACCGGGAACCTCCCAGTATCCCGGTGGGCCAGTCTGTTCCTGGTTGCAGGTATAGGCGATAAATAGGTAATCGCGCACCCAACGAATAACATCGTCATGCGAATCGCAATTCACCAGCATGCGATGTCCGTGTACTGGCTATTTTTCGTCTAGTTTCAATTTTAATCGGTCAACATTTCGTTCACGTACACCAACATCAAAATGTACAACGCCAATACGCGTTTTAATATTAAATGTGGTTATGATAAAAAAATCCATTAGAATACAGCACATTCAAAAAATAAGGAATTTTTTTTTTAATTCATCAAACGTATGTATTTGAAACCTTTGTTTTGGAAATAATTGAAAAAATATCGCGATTGCTGAACCTAAAATAACATAATATTGCATTTAAATTATCTGTATACGCGTTTAACGTCACTATTCAAATCGTTTTGAAAGAAAAAAAAGCCAAAAATGTATAAAATTTCATCAATTAAGAACGGCTGGGCCGATTTGGCTCAAATTTTTTTTTTTAATTGTTCGAAATTGCCAGAAGAAGGTTTGTACAAAAAAACAATTTAGAAAAAGTAGCATTACGTTTAATGAACCGTAGTTTAATTTAATAATTTTTGATCCGGTCGATGACTTTGCAATTGAAAATGAATTAAATGAAACTATTAAAAAACTATTAAAAACTATTGAAAAACTATTAATTTTGTTTTTGGTATTATTTTTTTGGTGACGGGTATTGCATAAATATTAAAAACAAGATCCCGCAATAGGTGCCAAAACAAACAAGAATGTTAGTTCGAAGGATTATAATACATATCGGTTAATGATTAGACGCGATCAGCACAACGTTATTCTACGATGTCGTGAGCTTTGTCAACAATTCATGGTCGAAATGTATGTAAAGATAGAGAGCGAACGATTACGATACTTGAGATTCAATCAAAAAAAGCTGTTTGGTGAAGATTTTCAAAATAATTTTTAGATATCGGTGATGGGAAAGTTATTATGGATGAAACGGGATGCATACAATTACCGACCGATTTCAGCACAATTAATGATTTGCAAGATGCTCTCATTGACCAGATATTTCCCAATAAACACAAACAATACATGAATCATGAGTGGCAGGCAGAAGAACAATTTTAACAGCAAAAAATGTGAAGTCAACGAATTGAATCTCAAGGTACAACATTTGTTACCAGGAGACTTGGTGTCATACAAATCTATTGATACAGTTTGCGATGCTACTGAAGCTGTAAATTATCCCGGTGATACCCGATTGAGCACGGTCGTTATCTGCCAAATTTTTTGACAACCTGATTGAGCATGGTAAAAAACAATGTACTCGGTGTATAACATTGTCAGATTAAAAACTATAAGGCTGGCAACACACTAGCGTCATTTTACCGCGCGACATTTTTACTACGCCGTAATTGTACTACGCCTTTTATTAAAGTACATTAAAATGAATAGAGCACAACACACGAAAAAAAAATATGTAATTATAACATGTGGTTAAAATCCAATAAAAGATTTTTAATTATAAATAATTATATTCAAATGTATTTTATTTTGTAATAATAATATGGACGCATCGAGCTCTATACACCAACAATATAAAAAATGCAAAAAAAAAAGTTCCTATTGTTGGACGGCAACCATGCTCAATCGAGTTACGAAAAAGATCAATCGTGCTCAATTGGGTTCCAGCCAATCCAAAGTTTAAGTAAGTTTTTAAACTCATTGGATTTACCAGGCAAGCCACCGTATAATTTTCAACTGAAGGTTGGATCTCCGGTTATTTTGCTTTGTAATTTGAACTCACCACGGTTGTGTAACGGCACGCGATTAGTCATTAATAAAATTAATGAAAAATGTTATCTAAACCATAATTTTAAATGGCAAATTCCGAGATGAAAATATATTATTACCGCGAATCCTTATTATACCCACAGATGTGCCAATACAATTTAAACGCCTTCAATTTCCAATTAAATTGGCATTTGCAATGGCTATCAGTAAATCTCAAGGCTAAACGATGTTTGTCTATGGCTTAGATTTGAGCACATCATGTTTTTCACACGGACAATTATACGTGGCGTGCTCTTGAACCATCCAGATTGTTTGTGTTGACGAAATATTGGATAGCAAAAAATATTTTACACTCTGTTGCTTTTAAGGGATTAATATTGTTTTTTACTAATATTGTCATAATTAGTGATGTATATATAATTTTAAAGAATCAATTTTTATAAATTATTAAAAAAATAAATGTTTGATGTTTTTTCATTTTTATATTCCGTCACCGTTTACAGCACTCCATACCTCTTTCACTTATATACCACATCCTTACACTTTTATATTAAATTAGTTATTTTTTTTCAAAATAACAAAACAAAATAATGACAAAACAACGTTTGTAGGTTCAGCTAGTTTACTATAAGATCGTACGCAAATGTACACATTGTCAAGGTATCATTTAAGTTTAACCGGCATTAACCATGTATATACACTATATGGATTATGTGTTCTAAATCTATGTAACTAATACGTAATATCGAATCGATCGATTAATGGCAATGATTATAACACATTAATATCAATAACAATTTATTTAATATAATACGTATACGTTGCGTTTACTGAAATTCGATAGTATTATTCATAAGTATATATATATAAAGTAATTATAATAAAAATCGGTATAATAATTACCATGGTAATTTATTGTATATAATAATTAATTAAGTAACAATGTATGCAGTTAACCCGCTCAATGATCAAGAGTATTTACCAATAGTGAATTCATGAATATGTTAACCTTTATCGCAGGACAACTCGTCTATATAAATTATACGTCACATTTACTCCCGCGCAAGAGAAAAACCGTTATTCACAAACGACGTCTTATACATTCATATAATTTCATATATCTAGACTAATTAATATGTTCATTGTATAAAAATACTTGCAGTTGCAATTTCGAAAGAGCAGTAACGAAAGATGTGATTGTTCATCGAATGTTGTATAAATCGTATGCAAATTAAATCTACAAAAATAATTTAAAATTACATTTATTCCATCTTTTTAATGCATTTTACATACAACAGTCATATTAAAAATCATAATTTGCATGCGTGAGTGCTTGGGGGAGGGGAGATTAGGGATCGACCTTTTTTTTAAGAAAAAAATTTTATAAAAAAAATTACCTGACCTACAAGTTTAATAGTTATTTAAAATTTTCCCATGAAACTTATAAATAAATTGCTTACATTTATATATATATATTCTATTATATACTTGTTATTAATGTAATTTTATTAATTAATTTATTAATGTATTAATGAAAACCACTTAAGCTATGTCAACTATATCAACGAATGAAAATGTATAGGTTTTGCATGATATACGAGGTACATTAGAAACCTGAAATTTTTAATTTTTTTCCGAGAGTGATATTTAATGTATTATATACAATATTAACCTCTGAATGTACAACTACTCATTATTGGATCTATGTGATATTTCATGCTCGAATTTATTTAAAAATTACGTCATTGTTTAATAGATACTATACTAAGTATATTCTTAATAATTTCATCACGTACAATATCGTGTTTGATAAATGTTCATAATGAGAATTTTGGGTTTTACCCAAATGTTATTGAAATTATTGAGTGAAATCTGAAAATAATTCTGTTGACATAAAAGTTGTTATATAGTCTCTTTAATTCAGAATTAAAAGAAAAAAAAACCGTTTTTGCCACCTAGATTTATTTGCTTATAGGAATACTTGAATAAATGCAAAATTACAATTTTGTAATCGGGTAAACTTTGATAATTTTCAATTTAATATTAATTCATAAATACAATTATTTATAACACTTTTAAAAATCTAAAAATAACAAAACAAAGTAATTAAATGTAATAGGGTATAATTACATAACTAAACCAATTATTATACAAAAATATATTATTGCAAATAAATACAAAGTAAATATAAAAGTAAATTTGCATTATTTCATAACATAACACAATTGCAAAGCGTTTATTATGATAAGATAACTAACATTGTTAACGTATATTCACTGCATTTTTAACTTTTTCATCAGAAATAAAAAGGGTATTTTGTAGAACTTATATGATTCACAACTTATTTTTTTTAATATTGTATGATTTGTAAAAATATATTCAATATGTTATTAATTACTGCGAATAACAAATTGTAGTATTAATTAAAATTTGGTAGTTGGTGTGGCTATCGAATTTCATGTTGATTTATTTGAAAGTGGTAAAACAAACATAATTATATGTACGTACTTTAGTATTATAAGAAAAATGTGATAATCGTTGAAAATTAATACTTTTTTCTACTCACGTAAAGTATATATTTACGTTATATATATATATAAAAAAAAAAATTAAAAAAAATGAATGAGTTTTAACGAGAAGCTGAAGGTTTAATATTAACCAATGTTTTAATGTTTTTGAATCGATGTATAAAACCTGTTTTACATTGTTATGTTCGCTATCAAAAGGCGTCACATTACAATTCAATCAATTTTGAAAACGCAAAGAAGAACATACATATATAAAGATTTTTGTAAAAAAAAAAAAAAACACGTCGAAATCGATATATGGAATGACAAATTCCATCTAAAATGTTTAATAATATAACTTCAATAACCAATTGAAGCGTATGCAGTATAATAAATACGATTTTTATTTTTATTGAATTTGAGTTGTTGATCACTATATCCATTGCAGTTCATGTAGAAACATGTATTAACATGATTATTAAAATCGTTAAGTATTTTATATACTACCATGAAGAAGTTAATGAAAATTTAAATCAGTTCAAACTTGTAATATCAGTGCAGATATACGTAATTTTAATTTGCATTATTTGTGTAACTCGGGCTGGTATTGAATTTCATCGACTTTGTTTTGAACAATATTTGTATATGAATTCTCCTATATAATAATAATTATACAATCCGCATTAGCATTTCTTTAAAATGAAAAATTTTTATTTTAATTTACGATAATAGAACTTATGCAAGCGTCACTATTTTAAACCGATTTATGTAATATATTCAGTGTTTTCGTTAGATCTAGATCATCAAGAATATTGCAATTCCTTTTCATCAATAGAGTATATTATAATAAGCATCGTATACATGACTAGATATTCATATGGGGTGGATGAGAGTCTAAAACCTCAATTATTCTCGGAGAGCATAATTATTTGTTTACTAATTTAAGAATCATACTTTATTTATATTTTTTTCAGATGATTGTATTTATTAATACAATTTGTACATAATCAGTTTCGTATAAAACTATTTATTCGTCCAAACAGTTTATACAATTAATATTCGTCTAGAAAATAGAACTCTAACGAATTTTGAAAAATGGAAGTAAGTAAACTAGACGCCTTTATTGCCTGTTAAGATGATATGATCGTCCTAGAAGTTTTCAGAAATGAAATTAAGGAGACCATAAGCATGCTTTTGGAAGCAAGCAAGGTTTCGAGTCTAGTAATTAATCAAGGAAAAACAAAAAAATGTGCATATTACGGAACAATAACAATGTCTCTCTAGTTTCCAAGAAGATTCATATTTAATTTGAAAAAATAGTATCATACAAATATTTAGTGGTAAATAAATAAATAAAAGAATGAGTGACTAGTATAAACTTATGTTATTACAGTTTACATTAACCATTCAAGTCAAATAACTATCGAGAAAATCGAAGATAACTTTATACACAAGTTATCTGAAAACAGTGTTTACCTAGGGTCGTTAAGACGTTAACTTCCACACAAGGTGATTACTCTAAATTAAGTACAACAGAAAGAAAAATATTTGTCCCAGTTTATAATATGGAAACGGAAACTTACGAAAGAAGACAAAATAATGATTATTAAAATATGTATGGAAGATCAAATAAATTATCATACTGCAGGAACAAGAGGATATAATGGCCTGAACACGTATGGAGAGCAAGAGGAAAATATATAAAGCGTGTCACAGAAGAACCATAGAAAGGTTTCGAACTAGATGGAAGGATGGAAGGATAGAAAAAGATATATATGGTCTAGGAAAATATGCAATTAGAGGATGCGAATAAAAGATAACGATGAAATGTATAAAATATAGCAGTGAAGGACCTACAAAGTCCGATATGGTAAAAGATAAAATATAAGACTATTGAAGAATATAATTATAAATAAAAAATTTGATTTCGATAAGTTGATACCAACAACAATTATTTACACATAGTTTATAATTAATTTGTTAATTTTTAATTAAAAATATTTTATTTTTAATTTTTAAATATTTTTAATTTAATTAATTTAAAAAACAAAAACCAAATATTTCTGAAAATCATTTTTCTCCGACGGAATGTGCATACGGTTACAAATGACTTTCAAAAGAGAATGCGAGGGAGTGCCTCTATCCGTCCAATCGACTACGGCTGCTTTTCTCACGTTTGGAGTCAAGATTTTTCACTATCACCATCGTGGTTCGCGTGGAACACGCAAACGTATAGAAACGCGCGAGAAAATATCAATAAAAACCTTGGCCGTTTCCAGGACCCGCATCCCGCAGGCGCGCCCCAAAAAAAAGTTCAAAGCGTCGGACAAATAAGATGCGTTTTCGCCCGTGGTACGTTCGAATCGGCGCGCGCCGCGGTACGACGTGTAATTTTTTATTATTTATTTTTTTTTTTTCACGCGACTCTTTCGTCGCGCGCCCGTCGCGGTCCCGCAGGAGCGTTGCGCGTGCGCCGGCCGATTTTCTGACGAGCCCGGAAGGTGGGACCCCGGATGTGCGCTAGGTGGACCCGAGGCCCCACCAACGCGACCGAGGCCTGCCCAACGGTTGTTCCGCGCACCGGCGACGGCGGCGCCGCGCGCTCCCGTTTAGGTAGCGCGCACCAGCCGCACCGGCAGTCGTCGTCACGCGGCCCGCCCGGATCCAAGCACACGCGCTCGTAACTCCCGTAAACGTTTGCATCGGACACCGACCGGATACCCACGTCGTCGTCGTCGTTCACGTTTCGCATCAACGTCAACGTTTAATTTCGACAACGATCGCGTTTGTCGATAGTTTCCGAGTTCCGTTCGTCCGCGACGCGCACCAAACCGTCTGCCCGTCGTACGCCGGGACACGCGACCACGGCATGTGCGCCGCGCGAGTGTCGCGAGTGTGAACCCCGAGTGCGATCGGCGGCCGATGTGACCGTCCGCCGCGCGCCTTTGTGTCTCATCGGGTTTCCCTTTGGTTTTGCATAAAGTGCGTTCAGTGACACACAGCAACGAAGCTGGCGGTGTGCCAGTATGACATGAACAATTTTATGGAGGTAGGCCAACGGATAAATCTGCATTTTCGCGCATGCGCCGTGCTCGTACAGTAACGCCGCGCTTTTGTCGTCCGAATCGTTTCGGACCGAACGATTTGTTCGCATCGTCTTACGATCTGCAACGTTCCAGATTGCACGCCGCGGCCTTGCAACGTTGACGAAAAAATTACTCTAATTTTTCCGCGTGTACATGTGCTAATGTTTCCGATTTTTTCACATTGATAACGTTCGGCTAACTCTTCGCGAATTCAAAATATTTTTGAAAATAAAACACTTTGATAAATACATAGTCGGATACACGCTGTAGAACGTTGCCGACCAATGCTCTCCACTAAACTTTTATCTTAGGATTGATAATCGAAACGATATTTCAAACAATCACGTACAAGTAAAAGACTTATGAAATATTAGGCATTCCATTAGGTTATAATGTATTTGTTATTATTCACTCATATTTCAACACGATAAAAAATTTTCGGACAAGCACCAATATACGGGATTTATAATAAATTAGTGTTAGGGCTCGGATATTTATGCACTTAAAATTAATGTAATATGGTATAATGCATTTAAATATTAAAATGTATGCATTCAAAGTATGCACAATAATACATAAAATATGCAGAGTAAAATATATTCTTTCTTAAATATTAAAAATGAATTATAATTTATAAGTATTTGATTTTTAATAGTTCTTATTTATATATTTTATTCTTATTCACCAGAGCTTTATATGTGAATTCACAGAATTCATGTGTCAAATCCAAAATAAAAATGATAACCTTATATTAATTTCGTATAAATAATATTTTGTTAAAAAACAAATACATTTTTAAAATACATAAAACTACAAATTTTATTATTGTAAAAATGGTTATATATTTTGGATAAACATGTATTTAACGTGACACGTGAATTCCGTGATATTTGTATTAAGAGCTCTTAATTTACAATATGAGAGTTACACTTAAAATTGTTTTTTTTTAATTTGATGATCTGAAAATATTTAGGAAAAAAACAATTATAGGGGTCGATAATTTGTCATTTATGTACCCGTTAATAAATATTTTTAAAAAATTTCGAAGAAGTACTGAAATACTCGTATGTATATTTATATTCTAAAAATCTCAAAATATGTATTTTAAATATAAAAAAATAAGATATGCAAAAATATGCAAAATAAAAATAGTATTATTTGATTCAGTAGAGCATGATCCAGATCCGCATTAAATTGAATCAACAAAAAAAAATGTAATTCCTAATTATTCCTACAACCAAAACAAACTTTATATTTCCGCATACATATTATTTATTTATTTAAGCTATAACACCCAGCATTATGCATTTATCGTTTTGTTGGATCCGCCTGTGCACGTCGCATCCGACATCACACGAATCCGCCGTTTAGAATCATTTATTTTTTCGGCTGAATGTTTTTTATACGCATTAATATAGCATAGATACACATCACGTGTGTGCGTACGATAAACATATTATAATGCAGATAGTTCCGTAAACGAGAAAAACGTAATAAATAAAAAAATATATAACTGCTGCACAGACATGACAAAATCGCACGATTTATCTAACGCCGGGTGTAACCAGGTAATATAAGTATAAGTCATCCGTCAAGTACCGTACGGCTATATACTCGCGCGCATATACCACCGTCGGAAAACGACCATGACGAAAAGTACTCATGCCGCCCGCAACGTTCGTTTTTGGAGAACTTCCAAAGATAATTAGCATTATCATTATTATTATTAACGTCATAAAGTACACACGTGGAAAAACACCTTAATATCGCGTTGTTGATCACGAGACGAACGGTAGTGTGATGCATAATAATATTAATGTATCCTGCAGCGGACAAGGAAAATAAATTGTCCACGAAAGAGACATATGACCGTTTATGCACGATGCTGCGATCGGTCGTCTTAAAGCTATGTAGAAAACTTTTCGAACACTGCAACGCGTTAACGACGTTGTCAACCATAGCGAATCGCGGTAATAATTTAACACGAGGTAAACATTTAAAAATAGCCTCACTCCTCATTCTATCTCAGTGAATCAAATTCTGTACACTACACTGTTTCGAAACCAGTTGATTAAACCCGACTAACTATAAATATTGTGCAGATCCATTTTATTTTAAGTTATTTCTAAGTTGCATAATTGTTTATTATAAAATTTTCATAACTAATGAATAAAATTAATTGGTAATCATCACATGTTATTCGTTCTTTAGCAAACCAATAGTTTTTATGTTGTTGGAATATTTCGGCATCCTCAGCGTTGATACTGGTTAGGTACCCAAGGGGCAATAGTTTCATTCATCTCACTGCATCTTGCGGTCACGGCGCTGCAGTTGGTTAACCGTTCTGAACAGCGAGTATTTCCTCGCATCCAAAAAATATCGAACTTTTACGCATAGGAACGATGACATAAAAATATTTGAGCGACATATACGTGTGTACGCAAGACCAACGAGGTCGCTGCAACGATTCCTGCGAGAAACCGCACCGGTGTTAACACGTGGTCTCGTAAACCCTCTATTCCACCCCCACCTTTTAGCTAATATTATACACCGCGATCGTTTACATTGCGATACAATATCCTACAAACGAACAACCGTCAGAATACCGTGGTGCACGCAACAGAGCGCGGCTTCGAACCCAACCGGATGTTAAACGCACGCGCGTCGAGTGCGCACGCGATAGAAAACCGTTTGATCGATCTGTTTATTATCGTAGATGTCGCATTGTTTACTCGCGTCGATCGTACCGCGATAAGTACGCAAATCCAACCGCGCACCGATGTAGATCGGTAAAATATCCGTCCTGACAGTGATTAAACGCTGTAGCTGTAAAATTACATATTGTTATTGAACTATTATTGTAATGTTCACGAGCGCGCGGTTCGGGTCACCGCGACCACCGTGCGCGCGTTCAAATGATACGCACAAACGAACGCGCGCATTCGCGGCAGCGAATCTTTCAGTGCGGCAACCTGTACCAGCGGCCGAGACGAAAGGCTTCTGGAGTAAATAGTTTTATGGTTTTCACTAGGTTGTAACGCTGTTGTTATTGTAATGCATGTCACGTGAAACGCGGCAAATGCCAGTGGACGCCAATATCAGTGTTCGAGAAACAATTTTTATTGAACGCACATTTTCCTTCGGCCCGGAAAACATTATGTACTCATCGGATCGATCCGCTCGAATACGTGCAGTTCGATTGAGATTGGATTATGTCCAACCCGCCGAATTTAGGAACGCGCCGATTGCTGCGCGTATTTCGTCCGCTGTCTCCCGTCGGTATGCATAACATCGCGTTTGTTTCGATATCTCTT
Organism: Sipha flava; assembly: GCF_003268045.1. Lineage (NCBI taxonomy): Eukaryota > Metazoa > Arthropoda > Insecta > Hemiptera > Aphididae > Sipha > Sipha flava. The sequence continues at coordinate 735,051 of NW_020273608.1, forward strand.
CGTGGGCCAGTGTTCATGTACGCGAGTCTAATATTATCTCGTAATGATCAACATTTATTGACCTACAAATCGACGTGCTACCGTTAAGTCTGCATGGTCAAAACAAAAAGACGTTGTTTAAGCTGATGATAAGTGAATAGAAATCACGCCGCTCTGTTCTACTGTAAATACGGGGAGATTTATGCAAAATCGTATCACGGAATTCGGTCGCAACGTTCCCGTACGAGTCAAGTACATAATAATATTATAATATCTACGCCGCGCCGCCGACAATAAATTCTCGATCACAACAAGTTTTACACACGTGCGTGCATTATTATGTGGACTTAGTGAAAAGCTCAACGAATACATAAATTATCATCGTGGTGGTGCGCACGAGCCGTCGTAAGATTCGGTAACAGATATGAAACGAAAACGACATGGAATTAGTGACGGATAATTATTAACGCTCGCGGTACATATCGGTATATATTCAACGTCGTGCGTGCGTATGTAATCAGCTCGTCGTGGTGGCCTCGAAATCTGGTGAACCCGAGTTACCGATATTTCGTTAGTCGTCGATACGTATACATTGTGTTGCAAGTACGACGAGGCTTTAGTGAATTCAGATTAGAAAAAAAAAAACTACTCTACACAAAGGCTTGCCGTCGTGACCCCCCGCGAAACGTAATATCGCGTTGCCCACTAATACGAGTGCGATCGTAATGTGTAATTCCCGGATTTACTCGAATAACGTACGCGGTATTAGAATATAGTTTACGTAAACGGTAATTCGTGCGTCGAGCGAACGGAAAAACCGCGCGCGTTTAACGGCGGTAACGTTGGGATGAACTGAGGATTGTCTCGTCGACCATCGTGAGCCATATTTCACGACACGCCGCTACTGCAGTTATTCCGTACACACGAGCAAACGAATCGTCGCCATTCGTATGCAAATTGCAAGCGGACAAACACGCGTTCTACCGTTCCGATTAAAGCAGTGTCGAGTAAAAACGATCGCGTTTACATGGTTCACGCGCGCAAATACATACCGAAACGGAAATCCTGATCAATGTTCTAGCGTTGAAACAAAAAACCAACGATTTGATGCGAAGGCCGTCGGATTTATCGCGCGTATAAACGTTTTTCGTATCAGCAGGTCTGCGGCGGCGTAATGAAAGTTGAAAAGTCTCCTTATTGTTATAATATCCTTTCGCAAAAAGTGGCAGCTGTTGAAAACCGGTTGTCGGCGCAGCCGATGCAACAACGGTAAAACCATAATAAAATGCAAAGAGTCGCCAAGACTACTAACAAGTACGGTTTTTTTTTTTCCATTTCGTTTCGTTTCACGCGAACGCGCGTATAATAATACGGACACAAATGTGTCAGTACCGTACCGTACACACATACGTGCTGCGTATTGACCGCCATTTATTTATTAATACGCGCGTCCGAGCACCGGATCAGCACTCCGGGACTCGACAATAAAGCATTATTTGAAACCTACACGGTTGTGTGTACATTAGTATAGTAAAAATATCACATGTAACTCACCGATGTGTACGATGGGTTTGAATATTTTAAAAATGTTCACGTTACACGTTCCGAATTGAAATTAATCTGCCGTGCAGTTGATCGGACGGATAAGAAATACTGCTGGACGGACGTTGCACGCGTACGATTCAGTAAGGCACGATAAATCAATTAAACTTTTGTACAACACCCTCGTGGGTACGCGCCGATCGCAAAAAATGTCTGCCGGAATGAAAACGGTTGGGAGGTACGTGGCTGTTATAAACCGTGGTATCGTCCGATGATCGTGCTCTTTGGTCGTCTTCGACAGCGCGCGCATACAGACGACGGACGAGTTCGTAGATCGTTCTCTTACGTTGTGATCACACGACGGAACACTTACCCCGGTGTTCATCCAGATGTCTTCATTTCCATCGCCGTACGGGTTAAATCGTTCCCCGGAACGTATCGATTGTGTGTGCGAGCGCAGTTCACGTATCTATTATTTGGATCGACGAGCAACAATAATTATCATAAAACGTACACGGGGACGGGCGAAAAAAAAACGGGATGCGGTGGCAAGACCACCTGATCGTAAAAGCGATCCGAGAAAAATCAATCAGCCTAAGGCTACCGTGCCAGTCGTACATCATTATTATTTATTGAAATATGATTTTAAACGGTATTTGAATGCGCGCGTTTGAGCCCCGCGTATATTTAACACAGGATAATGTGTAGTATGATATGCACTACCGTGTTACGTGCCTCCTTTAAATGTACAAACATACGTGCAGGTACAATCCGGAAATGGGAGTATGAAAAAGATCGCAGCTGCGACTATCTTGACGACGAGTTGCACCCCGTGTCCGAGGTTCATTTATTTATTTTTTTTCTTGTCTATCAACGTTTCGTATACCGACGATTGTGTACAGGTAGGTTACAGGTACGTTTTCGGTAAGACGACAGCGTTTTTTCTTCCACGCTCGGTCCAACCCGTACGCCGCCGAACGGTAGACATTTTTTTCATCTATTTATTTATTTTTTTCGTTATTTTATCAGTACTGTTATACTACAGTTGCGCTCGGGTTAGGACCGATGAATTATCAATTCATCACTGCATGCCAGCCCCGGCCGATTTCGTCACGGCGGCAGGGGGAGGGGGGGAAACCGGTCGTCTGCGGCATGCGGGATCTCCGGCGTGTATAATTTGTCTAATGCACAACAATAATTATGACTCGTCGTCGTCGTAAGAACGTATTATTGGGTCCAGCAGTGGTCCAGAATGCATTTAAGACCGGGGCTCGTTCCATTATTCGACGACGAGTTTTTCTCTCTAAAAGGGTCTGACTGAATATCGCACTTTTTTCGACCGTCGTACCACCTCCACCGCGCCACCGTCTCTTGAACGCGTGCACGAACCACTCACGTCGACGTTATTACACGGTACAGAGGGGCACTTGCACGTATATGTGTATTATAAAGACGTTTCGGTCCGACTGATGTGTGCGACTCTAACTACCGAGTATTGCGAGTCACTTAAACGCATTTACTTTTTTTTTCTTTCTCCTTTCATTCCTTAAGTGGTGGCAGCGGTTACCTACCGTAACTCGAATTTTTTTTTTTTATTATTATTTTTAATTTTTTTTTTTTTTTATTCACTACCAGACGAGACATCGCCGACGCCAAATACCACCGATGAACTCTCGTTTTTAGCGCGTACACAGGAATTTTCTCGTCGACGTAACGGTTTATTGAAATTGACGACTTTCGCCGGGCTAGGTGACTGTAGTGTATAAAGACCGTACTGCGCATCGATGGCCTATTGCATTGTCCGAAAACACATTTATACGCGAAGTCTATGCAATACGTCTACGATCTGTGCAGAGGTGGAACTAGAAATTTTTACGACCGGGGAAAACGTAAAAATTACGCCCTATCGTAAACCAATAATCAAATACTCTTCTCGAGAATTTTTTTTTCATATATAATTATAATTATTGAGTTTTAACCTAATATCAGTATTTAACAAAGTTAAAAATATCAAATTAGATGTTAATAATTACAAAAATTACACCCTCCAAAAAATTTTACGCCCGGAGATGAATCCCCGTCTTCCACCCTATAGTTCCGCCCCAGAATATATATATACGGATATACAAATATTTGCTACACAAACTTTATTCGTATATCGTATGTAAGACCGATACGGTGACGACTGCAGTGTCCGACTGGGGTTATGCCATTTTTGTTCAAGATCTATGGAATGAACAAATAATTCGTGTTGTTCTACGCTGTCCGGCAAAACGTTGCGCACAAGTGTACACAATATAAATGTATATAGGTATACCTATAGTGTTCATGTGTGTTATAACAATACTGATAATATGTGAGTAATGCAATAATTACAGAAAGTCCAAAAATCATATCTGTTTACATGCACCATTAAGTCATATTATATTTTACAATTTTTATACTTTTTTTTTTTTTATTTAATAATTGCTGCGCTTTCTGTTTAACAGTGCCGATGAGTTTTTAAATAAATTTTAAATTGAAAAACCAACAACAACATCGTTTTTCGTAAGTGTGCACACATTTTGCACACATAGGCGCGGTATGTCTCGTACACGGTATGTCTCGGCCAGCAGCGATGAAATTATTGCTCGGTCACGACGGTACGTCACACCACTGTGCAGGAATACAAGCAACTACATATATACTTGGTGCATATATATCGTATATAAATAAATATATAAATTGTATACGTTTTAATGGGGGTGGCACATGTTTCGTATGGATATTGAACAGCAATAATGGCGAAGGAAATAGCGCGAGATAGCGAATAGCGCTTATAAGCGAGTACTATAGTACTATAGTATCTGTATTACATTCGAAAATTTGATGAAAATCGATATAATATTGTGACCAACTATTCGTAAGAGTCGGTTGCGGCGTATATTTGTGCTTATATATATATACTATGTATGTATATTTATAGCTTACTCATACTTTTTGTTTAATCCAAATTCGAAGCCTACGTATACTTCCGATGCTATTGTTTTCTTTGAAAAACTGTTTAGCTCTCGTGTATATTAAGTATATTAAGCACATACATATCCGAAGCTATAGGTTCTGTACCCGTGTAAAAATATTGGGGAAAAAAAAAGTGACTCGAATTAAAACAGTATTTATAATCGTGTTTAATGAAATGTGTTTTTGAATAATACAAATAATTTAACTTTACTCGAAGAATTTTATTATTTGTAACTAAAATTAATTATTTTGTTCGTGAATATAAAATTTTTCGTTTAATTTAGCCTTCAAGCTAAGTTAAATTATTTTTATTGAATAAACAAATGTAATTAAGCACAGACATAAATAATTTCTATTGCTTGATACTAGTGATGTTGTGAAATTACTTAGCCCTTTTTTGGTATTACAACTTTTCTAACTTGACTTTTATTTTTATTTATACCAAGCTACGTTTTTACATGGAGTTGACGGAATATTTTTATTGCGATACACAAGGACAAGCATTCGACGCTATAAGTCCTCTGAACACATAGTATACCGCAGCTACCTGTTCGTAGCGCAGGACGAGTATAACGCCTGTACCTATATCCAGTTCGTCGTCGCGTGTTTAAACCGTTTAACGAGCGGAACTATTTTGATGTAAACAAATCACCTATTTATATTATATTTCCTTTGGCGTTTTATTATATTATTATAATTTATTTTTATTTTTTTATCACACCTGTAGTATTAACCTCAGACCACGAGTAGGTGGCTGATTGTGTACATACTTGCCTACATATACGGATGTACTTAATGATACATATTCAATATGACATTGTTCGACTTCAAGTCTTTATCGATAAATCAACCTGTTATAATATTTGACACTTACTGATACTATCGACATTGTTTTCCCCTTCCTATATGTAACACACGATGGTTAAATCTGGGCGATAAGAAAACATGCATTACAATTAATATTATCACTATATGCACTGTACAATTTCCAGATATCTTTTTACGAAAAAACAAAAATCAACTTTGTTAAAAAATGTAATTGATTGAACTATTTCTGTTTACAAGTGACATAAATGATAATTACGACCGTGATCGCATTAATATAAATAAATTTGGTTCTTTTATTTGCACGCTACAAATAAAAGGATTCCGCGCGTACTGTAATAATACTTTAAAATGATAATAATTAAAAAAAAAAATAAAAAAAAGGTTTTATTTTCGAACACATTTCATAATATGAAATATATAGTATATATAATATATATATAATATATGGCTATATTAAAGTTTCGTTAAACCATTTTAGGTAGATATATTTCGTTCTCTTGGACAATTCGTTTTTTAAAATCGGACTAGTTTTTATTATGTACGTAGCGAAATTAATTTTCACTTATGTAAATCAGCGCGAAAACCTGCAGTAAATACGTAAGATCCAGATCGAAATACGGTGTTCGGAATAAATGTAAATTTGATTAAATTTCGAGAACGAGTTTATCGATACGCGCGTGCACGGTACATTTAACGGATCGAAAACACGCCATGCGTGTAGGTATGTGTGTGTGTTAATTCAAGAAGTTTTATACGTGCACTGGACGCTTATTTTTTTTTTCCATCTACAAACGACCCACTAATAATTAGAGACACTAAAAATTATTACCGACGACCGTACGTAATAATAATATATAGGTACGTGCGCGTGTGCGCTGCACATACGTACATAAATATGGTCGACTGTATAATATCATATTTATTTATTATTATGTTAATCTGGTCGACATAGGTCGAATATTAATATTGATTCGACGTTGTTTCTTTTCGGCCCGCAGTGTAGCGACTCGAAAGTGTACACCAATCGATTCGATTTCGCCGACGTTTAAAATATTACTGTACCTGCACAACACACGTACACATATAATATAATATAATATGCAAATAATATAAATAAAATTATTTGTACCGTATACGTTTTTTAATTTTTCCGTGTTGTTTTTCCCGCAGGATCGGCTAGCCGGACATGGTACAGTCTCGTCAATCGGGGGTGGCGGAGGCGGGGGTAGCGGCGGCGGTGGCGGCGGCGGTGGAGGCGGAGGTGGCGGCGGAAGCGGCGGTGGAGGCTCGTCACCGTTCAGCCCTCACCACCATCACCACCATCACCACCACCGGAACACGACGCCCACCAACGCCGGTTCGAACATGGGTGGCCACCATCAGGACTTCCAGCCGCCGTACTTCCCTCCGCCGTTCCCGCCGGCCCATCACCACCATCAGCCGTCCGCCGGCAACGCGTCCTCGCCGTCCGCGATGGACTACATCAACGATCCGTACTCGCAGACGCTCAACAGCCTGCACCAGAGCGCCCAGGCCGCCGCGGCCGCGCACCACTACAATCAGCTGACCGTGGCCGCCGTATCCGTTGGTCAGCGGCACGACGCACTCCGACGATCCGACTCCGAATCCCTACACGTGGTGAGTTGTTTACCTTTGCGTCCAGTTGTCGTTCAACCGCATGAAACACGTACACCGAGTTGTTCTGCTGTAGCATAGTGGTTGGAATGTTTCCAAATGTGCCCTTTCCAAACGCACGTTTAATCGACTCGTGGGCACTTATCCCCGTCAGCCCCCTTGGGTTACTATAGTTACACCGTCTTCAGGCATGTTAAGCTCAAAGTATCTAACTCGGTCGAAAATATTGAACGCGATACTCCGCGAAAATTTATTCGAAAGTAAAAAAAGCCTCTTGTTACTACGTTTTAAATATCAATTGTGTCCAATTTGTGTTGACATCAACACAAAAATATGTATTGTAATTACAAATATTTCGGTTAATTTTACGCAATATGTAATTGAAAATTGTTTGCGGACGAGAAAAAAAACTTAAGGAGAGATTTCTATATCTACGTCAATGGTCGGTCGAGTTCGAATTTCTAATTAAACTAAATAGCAACGTGCAGCTCATGTACACGCTGCAGTAGCGTAGCTGTAAGATTTTCCAAATGAGGCTGCAATAAATTAGACTGAACAAGCGAAATTTTTTTTGTTATTTTCTTTGTTTGTTTTTTAGTTTAGAAATAAATACTAGCACATAGTGCCCCATAACATCAACGAATATCAATTATAAACGATATAATCACAGAGATCGTCTTTATTGTACAAATAATCACCAAACAGACAATTTGCAACAGAGTGTTAAATTATAACCGAAACGTCATTATATTCATTTAATCGATTTTGTACATTTAACGCTCACTTCATTAAATTTGTATATTCGTACACGTATATATATAAAAAAAAAAAAATTCCAAAAATTATACGACCCACGACGCCGACTCGTTCTCTTCTCCGGTCAATCCGCACCGCGCACGTAGTACACGATACACGTACCCGTGTATTATACCCATTATATTTCACACACACCCATTTTTTAATTTTTATTACGAAATCGCACCAGTCCCGTTCGTTGGCCGACCGCAAAGCGTTCCCTCGGAGGCGTCGGCGAGTGTTTGTTCCCGCGCGTTATTACTACGGCACGGCGCGTGCATTTTTGATGTACGATTTCCAACGTACAGCTGTTAAAAGCGCTCGTCGCAAATGACACATTAGTGGACATCACCTCCGGTTCTCGGTCACACGATTTTTACCGCGACCACGCGCAACCCAGGTCAATAACGGTTTCTATTGCATTTTTCACGTCGAATTCCGTTTCGGTTGCCGAAAAGCGCACACGATCCGTCATAAGCTGGCGGTATTTCTCGTATATAAACATAAATTTCGCATACGATCTCAAACCGTACAACCGCTGCGCGCACTGTACAAATGATTACACGTCACTCGTGGAACACGACGGTTATACAACATTTTGAACGGACACCGTGTACTTATGGTGAGCATGACATTCGTTGTCGTTATTGGTCCGCGCGAATCGATCGATCACACGCTACGGTTACGAAAATCCCGAAAGAAGCGATTGGGCTTGGCTGAAAACGTGACCGATTGCGCGTGCAACATAAACGATACGATACAATATATGTATATTATGTATACGACCGTGATCGCCGTACGTCTGTTTGACGGCCCCTCGCGATCCCGCTGTCGAACTTATCGTCGCAAACGATTAACCATGGGCGCAACTAGAGCTCAGATATTGGGGGTGCTGAAATTGCTGAATATAAAATGTATCTAACCATAATTACTATAGATTATATAGATCTGAAGGGAAAAAAACAGGTGCTAAAAACCCTATTGCGCCCCCCTAGTTACACCTATGTGTCGTTCGATGCGCATTTCTGCAGTGTTGAAATTCGGTCGCGGCGGAACAATGATAATCATCACGATCCCGTTTGCACGCATTACAGTAGGCGTTGCCGGGAGTCAGAATGTCGCGATCTATCGCATTTTGACCCCGGTGTACCGCCGTCAGTGGTGGAGAATTTCATTAAAGCAGTTGCTTCATGACTGAAATAGGGTAGGTAGGCAATGTTGTACAACAGAAAAGTTTAATACATAGTTTGCACATTTGACATTAAATAATATTATATTTTATTTTGTTTGGACTTTTTTATTTCAATAAAATTTAGTAATTTTAATGGGGTAGGTACTCGACACACGTAACTGCTTCATTGGAAAATAAACTTCGCGCCGCCACTGACTGCCGCGTAGGGTAACGAGTACGTGTGTCACAGCGGAACAGTTGCTCGGCAAAAATTGCAAACCGTTCCCGCGCCAGCAACCGACTCGATAAGATAACTTCCATCCAGACCCCGTCTCGCAATAAGTGTTGTCAGGATATGATGGTACGGATTTCGCGGCACACGACACATTTTGCTCTGCGGTCAAAAATATAAATCAAGGAGAATCCGAACGGAACGCTTTGCGATCGTGATTACGATCCCGTCGTTGTCGAGCGTCGCTGCTACCTCCTGTTATATACGTTTCGCGCTCGCTGACCGTGTGCGTGTGACTTACGCGGAAAGGAAACAATATCGATGCACATAAGTTTCACAATGGCACCTCCGTTTTATTAAATTTTTTTTCGGTATATCATTGCGATAACTTATCGTACGTGCATCTCACGCGTGTGTAACGTCCTACATACATATCTACACGTGCACAATAATTATACTATCGTATTTGTTTTTTATTTTCATTACGTTTTTTATCCATTTTTTTTTTTTTTATGTACACGTTTCGACGACAACGAGCGCGTCCTCGCCGTTCTCCCGCAGTTAGTGCGTTCGCCACCAGAACTTATAACACGTTTACGAATACGTACATACTTGCCTGATAAACGACTTTAACACGCCATCCCTTGACCACGCCCCGAGACCGTACACTAATAATACCACTATCTTTGCCGGGAAATATTTATTATCTTTTCGTTTCCCGTGCGCACGATATGTGCCGCGCATATAATATCTCAACACGTCTACTCGCGGTGGTGCACTGCTGTCTCCGAAGAAACGTGACCCGGCTGGCCCGGCCGCACGTGCAACTCTGACCCGTAAAAAAAAAAAAAAAAAAAAAGAAAAAAAACGGTCGTTCAACACCGGTGAACGCGAAACCGTATGCGCGCCTGAACGTACATACCGCCGTGGTTGACGGTCGTTTTCGTTTTTGAAACGTACCCGTCGACAACGATAAATTGGATCGATCGCGCACGTGCGCGCTCTTGTCACATTTTTAGATCGCGTACAATGTACGCGGCAAGAGGTCGGAGTTCGCGCCAACGTTATTAAAACGTATTGGGTGGTGGTGGTCGCGCGCGCTTACACCGGTACCATGAGAGATCGCGTAGTCTTGACAAGCCGCGGCGCGAAAACTACTCGTATTTATACGCGCAAACGTGTATTATATTTACGGGCACGCAACAGGTCCGATTTTTAACAACCGCTGACCGTTCGCGGTGGTAATATTATTACCAGCGCGTGCACGTGTGCAGCAGCAATACGCCAGTCTTATCTCCGCCGCGATGTCGATCGATAAGCGTGCAATGCGCACACACGAGAATGTACGATACGGTTAACAACACGCGCGGAAAGTATATTTGAAAATGAGTTGCTAATCGACTTCGCGCTGGTCGAACATCAATTAAACCATTTTTCAAACGCGGACCAACGGCGCACAACGTGCACGTCATGCCGCTGAAAATAAGTACGCGTACAACGGTGTTGAGATTACATTTTTATCTTTATCATTCGCATGCACGCCATTTTTATAGTCGGTCGAAGAATTCGAAAGCGCACGCGAATCCGTATCCCGAGACAACTTGGTTGTTACGTACACGAGCAGGAACTGCATACGCGTGTCAAATACCATTGGACATTTCGACTCAACGAATATTATCAACGCGTGCGAAACGTTCGGGTGACATTTCAGTTCGACTGGTCTTTCTCATAGCGTTCTGTACCGGGATAGTAATGGTGTGCGATCGCGTACGCGGTGAATGCGACGGTAAAATCGAAACAAAATCGTACGTTCTTGCGTTGTATTACACGCTCGGCGAGATGGTACAAATGTACACATGCGTGTGTTATATTTTTACGCTCGCGTACGCGCTATTAGGAAATAATCGATTTCGTCGACGATCGCGGTGAACGTTGATGAACATAAAATAAATTCCCGAAACCCGTGATCGTCGTCCGGTTTAAAAATTTCGTTCGAACGCCACGCGGTCCGGTGGCAGCGCATATCCATTACCGTGACGCGACTTCACAGACTACCGTTCGTGTACGTTATTATTATTACAACAGTGGCGCGCGCGTTGTCGAGGGCGGCGGAGAGCAGTAGTCGATCGCGGCGGCGAATACCTATACAGTAAATATACGTGTGCACACACGCGTACGGACGATTATTATTTGTACGCGCGTACAGGCACAAGAGTTAATTAAAACGGGCTCGCGCGAGCTCGCGAGGCCATCTATCTGCTCGCGTACAACAGTCATAATAATAGTGGTACACATATACGTGTACATGTATAAAGCGGAACGCGCGTGAAATCTTCCTAGTTATTTTTCATTTTTAAAGCGACCGAGAGAGCGAGAGAGAGAGCGCACACTCGAGTAATTAATATACACAAACCGCTCGCGCGCCGCAGCCCCGTTAATGGGGTCCCGAGGAAATCGATTCGATCACTTTCATTGTGAAAAGTGGGCGTCTCATAAGTTACGCGGCCGCCAACAGTCGATGTGTTTTTTTTTAATTACCCGTCGTCAGAATTTTGGTCAACGGGAAAAAATCGAATCCTGTCACGGTGCGAGTGTAACATAACCGCGAAAAAATCGCCCCCCCCCCCCCCCGGGCGTCTCGTTACGCGTAAGATTCGAGTTCGTGAGTGGTGGGAAAAATCGAAACGCTGCAGCGCGATTAATGTTTAAGGGATCAGACGACGTTCGAGTACCGCGAGACGCCCGCGCGTTTACCCTCTCGAAACAGCCGTGGGTATATTATATACCCGTTATACGTATAGCGTATCGTTATTGATGTTATTACAATGTAATACGTGCAGTGCGCTCGGGGTTCGGGTGAATATTATAATGTTGATCATAATAACTATACACGGCGACGGCGACGGCGGCGGATTCGTTCGTCGAGAATTCCGACGTACGTGGAATTCCGGGCGTTTTAATTATGCCGGAAAAACGATGAGGGTATAAAAACGGTTGTTGTTATTATTGCTGTTAACGACGCTTACAACGCGAGCGCGTTTATAATCATATATATATATGATGTACGTTGAAAATATTATGTACACAAGGACGACCGAAACCGAGATTTCGGAATGTCAAAAAATTTTAATTTTTATAAGATGTTTTAATAAAATTTCCGTCTCGAGGGCGAAACGAAGCGCTGTATTACGATCGCATCGTTATTATTATACACGTCGTGCACGCCGTGTTCAAACTTATGGCGTATATTATTATTGATTTATCAATAATTATCATAATATAATTTATTGTATCGTACGGACGTCGCTCGTTACCGCATAAACGCGCAAAATACGCATGGGACAAAACCGCGCATGTATATTTTGGACGATTTGCGTCGCTTGTCGACAATGATCTATGACGACATTGTTAAGATTGTATCCGCAGTGTACAAATGTGTTGTGAGTTTTCAGTCGGCTTTCAGTCTTCGAAACATCGTTCAAATTCATTTATTAAATTTATTTATTTTCATTTATTTATTATAAAATCATTATAATGATTAATAATGAAAATAAAATAAAAATGAAATAATAATTTTAACTTTTAAAACAAATTTATTATTTCTCAACGATAATACGGAAACTCTTTTAGCCGGTGGTACATTCACATATTACCCCAAACATTTTTTTCAATAATATACAATACATGGTTTAACAAGAGGTCACTACGTTCCGCTAGTGTTTTGTGATTTGCTATCTAAAACATCAAAATATTATATTCGTATGTGGACAAGTATAAAAAACCTATGTTTACAATAAACAGATACCAATTTCAATCCACCATTATTATTTCTCGATTTTGAGTCGGAGCTCATACTGCAGCGAGTAATGTATTTAAAAATATTAAAATTAAAGCATGCCGATTTTATTTATGTCAAGCATGGTATTGAAAAATAAATTCTATTCGAATACTTAATAAAGAGTGCAAAGATAAAAATTCAGAGATTGGAAAGTGGCTTAAAATGTTTTTCGGATTACCGTATTTATCGGTAAATTTGGTTTCCGATGCTTTTCGTGAAATTTCATCTAAAACTCTAAATCATCAAAAATGCATAGCATTTGCTAATTATGTACTTGAAAGTTATATTAACACTGTTCAAGCAGAAGTACTTAGCTGCACACTTTTTTGTGCTTGCGTTAATGAAAAAATCTAAACCAACATGTATATAAATGTGTACATGGTTAAAATAACCGACGGATCGTAAAAAAAAGTTTTTAAATGCGCATTATTGTTATTATTGAACGTATTGCGCTCGGCAGCATATAAAATACCTTTAAACTTTTACTTAATAATACGGTTTAGAATTAAATTCTTGTAAAATACACCAAGTGTCACGATTATCGTAAAATTACGTGTTGTTCGACTTGACATATTTTTTTATCGCTCAATAAATACTTCCTTCGACTGATTCCATAATATCATGTAGGTATGTACACCTTGATTTTTATCTGTGGTACATCACATAATATAATATTATACCTCTCCTGAGTAAAGATGATTAACGGCTGTATAAATGCGTTCAGCGTACGAGTACATGTATAGTACACAATACACTGTTCTAGTTTTATAGTTTCAAAACTGGTTAAAAAAAATCTGTTTATGCCGCAACCGAGTTTCCTCGAATACATACACCTACGGCTTTTTATTTTCGTTTCATACGCATGAACATTTGTATAAATATTGTTGTGAGCTCCAGGATAAAAAAAAATATTTATTTATCTTCGAAATTACGTGAACACGTAACGAGGAAAACGTAAAGAAAAATTTACCAATTCGATCTTTGTTATTTTTACAATACGATGCCATTAAAGTACACTCATTGTCGTGTATATTTATTTATTCATCCGGGATCGATTACATTACACAGATTGGATGGATTTAACATATTAAAACATATTTAAAAAAATAGATTAAAATACAATATTAAATGCATTTTATACATTTAAAAATATGTATTGACAATAATCACAAAAATGTCGGAATTAACGTTTTTTTGAGTCACCTGAAAACCAGTGATATTTTACTCGAGCGTGGTCAAGTATGACAATACCGTCAGTAAAAAAATATTTTCAAAACCAAGAGACTTACCCAAAAATGTACGTATTAAGTGTTTTAAACGAGTACTTCTTAAACGGGTTCTGCCTTACATATGTTCGTATCTCTCTTTTTCTGTCTGTCTCTCTCTCTCTCCCTCTCTCTCTCTCTCTCTCTCTCTCTCTCTCTATCTCTGTTTGTCCATAAATGTATAAATATGTAATTAATGCCTCGAATTGAATACAACAATAACAATAATAACGATAGCTCGTGCCCGCACTCGTACGGCTATTTTGTAATATTACACGTATGATCCGATTGATACGCCGGGCACAGACAGGATGTATAACGAGGAGAAAAAGTATAAATATAAATCAATATCGCCAAAAAAGAAAAACTTTCTCGGACAACCGATCGAGTGTGCAACAGTTTCCGATGGGTGCCCTTCCGTCTCACGTTTGTGGAATGTAGTCGTACGTAAGCATACGTATATGTAGTGTGCGTTGCTCGTAGCTACAATTGACCGACCGATTGGACGTCGTTTTAAGACGTGTATCATATATGTGTATCATATTATACCTGTATATAATACCTGCCGCGACCGATTTGGGCTTGGTACATATTATAATACACACACGTAAACGGGACCGGATCTGTAGACACACATACACATACACACTAACTAATAACAATAATTATTATCATCGATACGCATAAACACAAGACGGCGGCAAAAAGGACGACGACGAACTTATACATCGAACGGTGTGCGGATTTTATTTAGTTATTATATATATATATATATTACAAGACGATGGATCTAGGTTATGCGAACGTACTGCAGTGTTTCTTAACGAGAGAAGTGTGCATTTATCAAAAAAAAAAAACCTCTCCCATATCTGGTTACTAGACCCGTAATTATAACCGACAAAAAAAAAAATTAAAATAAATAAATAATAATGATAAAAAAAAAAACACTTATTCCGGCGCATATATAGGTAGTCCAGTACACACCATGACGATTAATCATAATCGAGTGATTGGTCGCAATACTCTCTCTCTCTCTCTCTCTCTTTCTCTCTATAAAATCGTATAGGGATATATTATGATATACAGATAATATGCGTTTTATTCGACACGCGTAAACTCTATAAATTATATTTTCTTCGTTATTGCCCCGCTTATCCTGTATCGGTTTGTGACGTAAGTCGTACAATAAAAGAGAAAACTGTTCGATTGAATAATGAACATTACAATAATATTGTACGATTTAATTTGCCACCATTATACGATAAGACCTGCAGATACATCGTTAACAATATTATAAACATTATATTCTTGGCAATATTCGCACGCTGTCGCGAAGCGATAAAAATATAATAAAGGAAAAAAATATCTCAAATGCAACAGTGACATTTCAAGATGCGTTCGCTACGGTATAATTATTCAGACATCATACGTTTACGTATTTCGATTGTTTCGTTCGCTCGTGAGTAATCATACTCTTTAAAAACGCAGTAAACGCACGTACAATGTCGGTGAACAAAAAGTTAGAAACAAGTTAGAACAAGTAAGAAGCACGTACAAACCTCCTCATAACCAATTTACTACTAAAAGTGAATTATCGAAATTTTAGAGAAAAAAATGATAATACTGAGTTGAACAGTTAGTAGCAAGTAGTGTTCAAACGAAATAATGTAAAACCCGAGTTTATGATGGTTCCTACCGCGAAACACAACCTTAAAATGCACAAGTACCAACTGCGTTAGCCATATCTACCCAAATGTATAATTCATGCATGCGTGATTTATTTTTTACTACGCACTATGTCTAGTCGTTACATTATATTATTAAAATGTTGTATTACGTTTTAACAACTACACGTTTTTGCTTTTCGATCCGCAGGGAAATATGCACCCGTCTTTCCCGTACGAAAGCGGTCGTTCCCGAGGTGGCGAATACGGGTCGGGCGTCGGCGGAGTTCGAGGCCGAGGCGATGTGCTGGTCCAGTCGCATCCAGGTCTGGAAGACTCGTTGGTCTTACACAACGCCCTATCCAGCGTGGTGGAAGAAGCTCAGGTGAGTTATTGATTAAATTACTATACTGTTCACACCCGGTGCATATGCGTGTATAATATTATGTTACGGTACATACCGTATAGTTACGATGTATGAACCGAAATACATACAATTTCTACGGACTTTGGATTTGTATCAGTCGCTCAAAAAAACTGTGCCACGCCACGGGTGTCAAAGACACGCCTAACGAGCAATAAGGGTTGAACCGGTCGTGTTTAAGCACCACACACAGGCGCCCAAAAAGGGGTGTACATTCTTTCCGGTTTCGTTTATTGTGCTTCGTAATTTATAAACACGTTACGTATTGTTTACAAATCATTGCTTAGCTACACGTTTATAATGCAACCTATTATAACCTACAGTCACGTATGACGTATACGTATAAAATAGCGCACTCGACTGATGATTGATGAGATAATTCGAAACGCGCATAGATCCAACGGTGATCTCCGACGGTTGTTAATTACAAAAACAAAACACCGCCGACTATCGGAACACCATGAGGAATTTTCCCCGAGTGATAACTTACTACTGTCCGTGCAATACGCACCGACGCGACTATATTTTTATCGTACCATCGTTTCGACGGACGAAAATAGTATCGGTAATCATTTTACCCCCGGTCCTATGAAACAGTACGAATAGCTGCGGCGGGTTCATAAATCTTCCTTGCACGGTTACAACCGAATTCACGTGCTCCACAAACGCGCTACAAGACCATCGGCCGTACTTCAGGTGTACGCGTATAGGTCGTATTATCGTCGTGTTCAATATTGTAGTGCGTTGCGCACCGAAGTTATTCGATCACAAATAACAGTGCACGAATGATGTGGTATACACGGTATAATGCAGCGGTAGCCGTGGTACTGTTGAGATTTAAATGAACACGTACAATATCAATTATTAATTATTACTGTCGGCGTATATGCTCCACGTGACCGGCTATGGCGATGTACTTTTTTGATACGTTTTTTTTTCACCGGGACCGTCGACACTCCTCTAGGACGAAACGCACCGCCACCGACCGTTATACATTATAATACGTATTCCTCCTATTCTTACCACACACACACACACACACACACACACGGAATCAAATGCATATTACACGTATAACGTATAAGGTATATTAGACATGACGAGTTCAACCGTCGTACGTGCGTGCGTGTGTGTTAGACAGCTCCCGAGATACGACCGCGTTTTAATTTGTTTTAATCGGGTGCGCCCATAACTTGTTACGTCCCCGAAATAATATAAAAATAATATTACAATCGTACACGTTACGTAGTAGGCACCTGTGTATAGTAGACAGTAGTAGTATAATAAAACCAAAACGCGTTTTTTCTTCTTTTTTTTTTTTAAGTGGCCTTTTTGAGTTCAATTTATCTTCGGCCGAGATTGATAGCAATTATTATTATCGACTGTATCTTATGTAATAAAAATATTACATTTTTTTTTACGCGGCTATCATATTATTTGTATACCGTGCGGGCGCAGACGATTCTCACGTGCCCCGTAGACGTGTAATACTCAATAATAATAATTGTGATAATCATAATCCCGCGCGCGCATTTTATGACGATACAAGATCCTGGTTGTCGTTACCATGTATATACGGCCGTGCGTGTGCAATTAAACCAACCGGTGGACTTCGGTAGCCCGTTCAAAAGTGGCGGATCAACGGGGGGGGGGGGAGTTAACCTACCTAAATCTTATGTATTATAAAAATATATTAAAAATCAATAATTTTCATTATCAATCACTAACTGCAATGTCATAAAAAATATCCCAAGGGAAAACATTTTTCAACCCCCCCCCCCCCCCCAAAAAAAAAAAAAATAAAATCCTAGATCCGTCACTGATGTTCAATACACACCCGCGCGCGTATGTAACGGATATGTACATGATAATATTATACACGCATAGTGGTATACACCTATAACCGGTGCGCATTCATTGAGTATTACAATATTGCGTGCACACGTCTTGTGACTGATTTTTTTAATTTTTAACTCTCGTTTTTTCAACAGGAACACAACGTGGACGATAGCAGTTCGTTTATGAACGATTTGCCGCTACTGAAACGTAAGTACACACCGCACGTATGTGTACATATATATATTATCAATTATATTATACTCCTACGGCCGACGTACAATATCATGCACGCGGCTTGCGCTCCGGAAAATAATTACATATTATATTGCCGTATGTTTGTGCGCGTGATGCGATATTGGATTCGAACGGCACACGCGCAAATAATCGGTCGAGTACCGGTTCGGCATGCGCGTGTATAGGTCCGCACGCGCCGGCGCGTAAAGGACGGACGTATGATATGAGTGACTACTACGCCATCACGACGTTTCTAGATCTCCGAGGGGTGTTTTGTTCACCCGAGGATTCAATTTGGTTATTTTTATTCTGTTGCGATTTCAATTATTCATCGTCAAGACCGGGCATTAACGAGTTATTTTCTCCTAGTGGTATACCGAACAGTTGATTAATTTTTTAGTCTCGTTTAATTAATTTTTTATCGAATCTAAATAAATCCTAGTGATCAAAAATATAAAAATACAATTTTTCCAACCAAATTACTGTTTCCAATAAATGAACGATCGGAAATGTAAAAATTGTGGAAGTGTTGAAGGCATATATGCGCTATTTCTATACGTGTCAAAACAACGAATACATTTATCACACTATTATTTAGTAAAAAAAAAAAAATAGTTCTATTGACTAAGTTAAGTTTATTTTCCCTTCCATTTAACTTTTATCTTATAAAGCTAATAAAAAAAA
The DNA here is from genome assembly GCF_003268045.1 of Sipha flava. NCBI lineage: Eukaryota > Metazoa > Arthropoda > Insecta > Hemiptera > Aphididae > Sipha > Sipha flava. The sequence goes on from NW_020273608.1 coordinate 754,181, forward strand.
CAAAAATTCTAATCTAACTCTAGAGTAACCTTAAACCGACGAGTTGTGCACGTACCAGGTGGTGGTGGCGTTGGGTCATTTGCTGTTTTCGCTGAACATAATATTTGATAAAATAATTAGTTTCTCGATAAAACAAGTCAAACACAAGTCGTTCTTTTTTGATACATATTTTAATTGTATACACATATGAATACAATACTAAAATATTACTAGGCAAAAATGCTAACACTTCTATGCGAAAACGGTGCGTCGCCCTCATCCCCCATCGATATTGTCGCTGATTGGCCGGCCGGTGGGGCCAATAAAAAAAAAAGTTCGACGTCCCGCTGACGACAACATTTCGAGGGTCCTATTGCCCGAGGCTCGGGTTCCCAGGTGCTTTAGCGCGCGCTCGTTCTCCCCCCTCAGATTTTCGAGCCTAATAAACCCATTCGGATAATTATTTCATTAAGCACGAGCATACACTATATTATATATAATTATATAACTGTAATAGTGTATATATTATGTATAAAATATCAGAATGTAAGTGGTACCATAACACCCGAATCTCATCGTTCCGGTCGGATGGTTACTTTTATTTAATTGTCGACGAGCCCTCGGGGCTCTACGTCAGGACTGCAGCAGTTGTAGCCAGGTCTTGGTTGAGCTGTTTCAACTATGCAGTGATTTAACGATATGATTTTCCACTCCGTAGTACACACACACACACACACACACACACACACACACACACACACACATGCACGCACACGCACACACATACATGTAGGCGCGAACACATCAACTATGTAGTCTTTATAATCCAATACTGGTGTACCAAATTATTGAACAGAATGAGTGAGAAAAAACGTGAAGAAATTTGTTTGCTAAATGGAAAAAGGGGTTGTGTCGAACGTGATTTCGTGCTCGTTATGTTTACGAATGATTTTTTCACCCCTCTAATGAAGCAACCACCACCGTCTGGATTCCAGCATGACATACACAGACACACACACACACACACACACACACACACACACACACACACACATACATGGTACAGCCGCAGAAATCTGGATAATCACGTTTGCCGAAAATTCGAAATATTATGAATAGTAATGACGGCGGAAATTCAAAACGTAGATTTCGCGCTAAGACGACCCCGGCATCGTTATATACATTTTGTTGCTCGTATATACTAACGGTCCGTGTTATATGTATATATAAACAAACACGTAGCACATTTATGTCATTGTGCAAATAATAATTATAATACTCGTTACACTTCCAAGCACGCACAGCTATATAATTTCTGAATAATGACGTATACGAATAACGTCTTGTGTTTGGTTCGGTTAGGTCTTTTTTTTCTTTTTTTTTTTTTTAGTTTCCGCTTCACCCCACGTTTTCACACCTCTATTATGTGTACTTGTGTATTAGATTCGTGCAGTACATACATACAGCCAGTGGTGGTACCGGTACCCTGTGTATATGTGTTAGTTTTTTGGGCGTCTACCGGGAACTGCCCAGAAAAACACAGCACCCCTCGAGTAGAGTATATTATATACGGCTAATTTGGGGTGTGCCTTTTGACTTGACGGGGGGGGCGTAGTGAACATCTGTTGTATTCGTGTTAGCGAATATTTTTTCTAAGTTCCATTGTTACGTTTAAAAAAACAAAATCGTTCACCCTCGTCCCTCTGCAGCAGCGTACACGCTACATAAATGCGAACCTGAGACGTTCAAAAGCGGGTTTTCATTTGAGTGGACGTCCACGTTTAATATTCGCCTATTGTGTTTGCTGTATTATTACCTCCGGCTAAATTATTGATCAAACGGTCGGCTAGACGTTTTTGAGTAGTATGTACCTACTCGTATAATATAATGGTCGAACAGTTTTCGCGGATTTGATCAATGTACCCAATTTTGAACTCGTTTTGTGGAAAAACCTCATGGTACGAATTCATTACATGGAGTAAAAAATAGATTGTTACCGTGGTGGCCTCTTACTCCTAAGTATCTTACCTCTTATATTCTCTCTAAAAATATCAGTAAAAATAGTTATACCAAGAAATGTTAAGACGTTCGTTCGTTTCTTTTTAGGTATGTCCACAACTCCTTCAGATGTGTTTTGCAGTGTTCCCGGACGTCTTTCGCTGCTCAGCTCTACATCAAAGTACAAAGTAACTGTCGGCGAAGTTCAACGTAGGTTATCGCCTCCCGAATGCTTAAATGCCTCATTATTAGGTGGCGTTCTCAGAAGGTAACTATAAACATTTTTTTTTCGTTAACTTAAGTTTTTATTATTTTTTTAAATTTTTTTTCGTAACATATTCTAAGAATAAAACTCATACAAACTCACATGACCGAACTATTTCTATGACTTAACTTTGTTTTCATGTATATATATGTGTAAGATTGGTAAAAGAGTAACAACAAAACACATTATCTTACAAATTGACTACACGATTGTTAAAATGTAAGTAAAAACCGTTATTCTTACGGAAATGTGTTTGTATCGCGAATAAATCTCATTTCAAACCATTAAAACTATAGTTGCTACAGTTGATAATCAAATATGTATTAAAAAAAAAAAAAATAATAATAATAATAAATTAAAGATGTATACGCTGAAAATTAAAATGTATTATATTTTACGAGCACAGTGACCCCCTGAGTGAAGGGATACAACCATTGGCAATATATTTTTGTAATATATAGTTAAAGCGTATATCTTTATGTTCTTATATTTAATAAGTGCAAATTGCTAATACTCACCTTGCCTAGGTAGGTTGTTTTCCTTGTTTAATGTAAGTTTTATTTATTTTTGTTTTATTTTTATGATTAACATAATAAACAACGTTTTTTTTATTATTAAACGCAATAAATTCTTTAGGATTAACTAATTTACGATCGGCTTTAAATAAATTCCTTATGATACTATAGAAAAGGAGCTTTCTATAATACACGCTATAGTATCTATAGTATATAAAAAGTCCATCGTACTCAGGAAACACCTGTTGTGTTCTCCGTGAGTACTTAAAAACGCACTCGGGTACACCTAAAAATTCACTTAACGTATTTTATGTCTACCGAATAACATTCCTGAATCGTTAAGTCCTTTATTTCAGTTTTAATGATGTTCTCTACGATTGTTAATCATTTCACATTTTATGTGTATATAGTCTTTATAGGCCTCCAATCATTGTACTTATGGTCACGTGTTTCAAAACTAGAGAAAATAATCGCAATAAAAAACAATTTACTATTATACTTTATAATATTACATGACTGCAGCCATAGAAGTAGGTAACAATCGTATGATTCGTATATGTATATAACGTCAAAATATTTCGCTGAGGTCAAATTATAACTGAAATTGTGAATGCGGGAGGCGGTGGCTGTCTGTATAGCTAATACGTTTTTTTCTGTAGCACAATAATAGATCCTTCTAGATGATAACATCAGTGCGTTTATATTATATAGTCTGTTTAACGATGTTATCACGATGTTGAAAATCAGGACTCGTAGTGCAAACGAAAACACGAACAACGAAAAAAGACAAGTATCTAAATTCTCTCTCTCTATATATATATTTTGTGTTATAACTATATAATGTATAAGATATATTACGGGGGCGTCGCGGCCGGTCGGGATAAGGCGGATGGGTGTAAATCTGAAGCTAAGTCACCGGTTTTAATTCGGCCGTCGATGGTTTCGTTTTCCGGACGGGACGACCGCCCTAAGAGTAGAAACCCCTAACGCCCTCTCGTTCAACTTGTTTGCCTTAAAAATAAAAATAAATCATCAATGATGATAACGTCGGAAAATACACATGTAAATGTACAAAAAAGTGTACTTCCTTGTCGTGTACGACAACGACAACACGTGTTTTTGGAATATCGAATAACACGTTTTTTTGCCCCTACGGTGTACAATCATAAATATTCAGTTGTGTATATATATATTATGTCATATACCGTATATATATAAATCGTATTAAACCTGAACTGCTGAATGAAATGGAATCGGAAATTTAACTGGTTTTTGTTTACTATTATATTTTTATTATGAACGAGTTATTCAATCGCACGAAAATTACGAAAATACTTTTCGATGTTTTCGTATGATAACGAGTTATTGAAAAAAACAAATCATCGAGTTGTGTCAATCATATTAGAATAAAATTTATAACTTCAATTTTTGATATCACCGCGAAACGAACATGATGATGATATTAATATTACTAATCAACTGATGACTAATATATCATATGACATTAAAACGTGATAATATTTTTTAGAGCAAAATCCAAAAATGGCGGTCGGCTATTGCGTGAAAAGCTCGAAAAAATCGGCTTAAACCTACCGGCCGGTCGAAGAAAGGCCGCAAATGTAACGCTACTCACGTCGCTGGTCGAAGGTAAGATATTTATTATTTTTTTTCAAACATATAAATACCAGATGCAAAGCGTGAAATTATCTAAAACGTTAGTGCTCCCACAAAATAATCCTATTATAAACTAGCTGAATTACTTGGCTTCGCCTGAAAGATATTTTATTATTTTAGGTAAGAAAAATTACACAAATCTTTAACCTAAATATTATAAGTTGAAAAAAGTGCAAAATATTTGTATATTCGAATGTTATTGATTTTTTTATTTTTTTTTTTATTTATAATGTATATTAATTTACCTATATCGTAATCGATGGTTATAACCAATATAACCATAATATATGTATTTTAATATATTAAAATCAATATATTAAACATGTAATAAAAAAGTGAAACATTTATACATCTAGCCCAAAATCGTTTCGAAATTTAAAAATGCGATTTTCGAAAAATCCCTTCTTATTGCACATATACAGTGTTAGATGGACCACTGTTCTAAATTTCAAATTCAGAAATTTGTAGAAATTTGTTTACTAACAGTAAGTAATAAATGTATTCTTTATAAACCTATTGGCTATTATACCTATACGGTTTTGATCGAAAAGTATAAATAAAAGTAACTTTAATCTTTTAAACTTCATTAAGTAATAAGAAATTCTTATTTATAACTTATAAGTTATATGTAGGATGTGTTTATTAACTATCAATTTTTTTTGGGCGGAATTTACATGCGCCCGGTATTTGGCTTGGATATACATACGAAGAGAATTGTATTTCGGCGAAAGAACCGTATTCCTCGGTTTTAGAGATTGTAAAGACGGGTCCGTGTTGCCCACACAGCCAACGTGGTCTCCAAGTAGGGAAACGAGAAAACACGAGGAAACTCATCCCGTATGTGCAAACGCGTATTAAGCTTAAAAGCGAGAAAAAAAACAATGGTAGGCTAATCAACTACGGTAGGCAAACACAAGATATACTGTTGGTGAAACTGTGTCGGTGGCGTTCGGACGTCCGCGATGACCCACATCGATACGTATTTTAATATTTATTTATACATATACTTTGTACGGACGGGAAACCGTCGTAAGGATTGCTGTGGCGTATACGCGCGCGTCTTGTGCGAGGTCTTCGCGTGCACGATAAATCTCTCGTCGAGACCGTTGCGCGCGTGTGACGTCACGTAACCGCTGCTGTCACTCCGCCACCGGATCCGGTAACGACGACCGAGCGGATTTAACGACAACGTCACGGTTCAACGGGAACGTCGCGATTGTGACAATATTCAAATCTTCCGGTCCGCATGTCCTCGACTCGCCGCCGCGCTGAACCGCAATAACAGAAATACGCGAAAACCACTCGCGGCAGCTATGTAACTCGTGTGTTAAGAAACCGAGGAGGACAGCACGGGAAAAGATATCTCGCCGCACGCAAAACCATTGTCGAACGGCTTCCGGACGACACAGTGGCATCCTACCTTTATTTTAACGTTTTTGCCGTTGAGATCGATTCTCGATGCGGTGCATTGCGCATCGGTTACTATACTAGTATAGTCACCTGTGTCGACGACACGCCCACCTCAAGGAGGCCGACGATCGATCCGAAAATCGGACGATGCGAGATCGTAAGCGAACACGGTTCGACCCGTCACCCGGACGTACGTGGCACAGTCGCGGGTCACGAGAAAACAACATTTCAGCGTTCCTTGGACCGCCACAACGGTGGGCGATTGCATGGCAGAAAATCCAATACGAACGCGCTTGTGCGCCTGTTCATCGAGATACGGTCTGCGAACGTTACACATCTATTACGTGGTGATATTTTCGTGTACGTACACATGCGATGTGTGCACGGAACGACCGCAACGGACCGACGTGCAAAACCGAAACGTGCTTCATTTGCTCACCAAATTAATGTTTGCGGTCCGCAGCGGTGGTGAGCAGGAGCGCGCGCGCGAGATCGTTTCGTTCGCGCGGTCACGCCCACCACTGGCGATCACCAGCGTTTCGTCCGCGTCCGGAATTTCGCCGGTCCGGAAACCGAGTTCGTTAATCGAAATAATAATGATAACAATAATAACAAACAACAAATCCTCCTCACCGTGAAGGTAATAGAACCTGGATGTTTACCGAACACCTAAGTGTTTCGCGAACCGTAACGACGACCGCATGCCAATATTCTGTATGTTGTGTCTGCGGCGTAAGAAATATTTCTTGTTTATAACGTTCACGCTCGCAGTGTGTGCATTCGGTCAGAAGAGTACACACAGGAGCTTAAACGATTTTGGACAACCGTTTATCGGAATGGGTTCGGCAACACCGTAGACGCGGTGTAACCGGTGTGTGGTCACGCGCGCGACGAAACAAGTCAATTGCAATTCGAATTCGCGACTATTTAATGATAGGTACTATGCTCTTCCACCGGCATTGATTGTTGCGATTCGAAATTGGTTTTTTCAGTCATATTATGCGTAGAAATATCTCCAACGTGAATATTAATCGTTTTTTACCTTTCTTTTTTCTGCATTATTTTATAATAGAAATATATATATAATCAAAGTAGAGATTTCATCTCTTAACCGAAATAAAAAAAAAAAAAGTTTGTATTTTTAATTTCTATAAAATTGTAAAATGGCTATATTACGAAACATGTGTTTTTGTTATGACAAATTCAAAGTTTTGCAACTGAAAATCTAATTATTAGTTTCATATTTATATTTAATGTAACTTTAAATAAAAAGAAAGAGTATGCAGATATCTATCATAATGGCCGTTGTAATAAACTAGTTTAAATTAGATAATCTTTTCAACAGCTGAAGGTATAATATTAAGTATCGACGTTATTTCGTCATTGCGAATCGCGATAGTGAAATACTGTTTAAGTCATGTGTAAAGTAAACAAACTCAACAATCACTACCATACCCTTCCTCAAGGATACCGGACTCGACTAATGAAATTAAAAAAATAAATATAAACTTTTTTCTGTTAATTAATGTAATGCACAATAATAAAGTTTTTTGTAAAAATATAATGTATATATAACTAATAGCCACAGCAGCCGAAGAAGTAATATAAATCAACAACAACAAAACCTTCAACTGCGACCAAATGATCAAATCTATACTTGTGTAGTCGTTATACTTAAACTTATACATATCATTGCTACAAGTGCAAGTGCGAACACTGAATAACAATTTAATTACAAGTTGTTGTTTCATGAAACGGTTGCTTCGCGGTATTCCGCGGAGATGGAAAAGCTCAAAGTTGATTTTTCACGTCCCCGTCAAGGGGATGAAAATACTCGGGAAAACGAAATACCTCACCCGACACGGGTACTATCCGACCGCATGGGGGGCATGCGACGCGGGTCGTTCGGAGCGCCATCCGAGCAAACGATTTATCATCACGTTCCGTGTGCGTCGGAGATGAAAGATATCGGGGCGCGCGCGATACGTACGTGTATGCACACATATATCCGTTCGATACGATTGCAGGCGGCTTCGTACCACGGGGACGCGGTTCATGCGCACCGTCCTGCCGGTCATCCGGACGTGTCGAACCGTCGTCGCGATTGACCCGTTATGATCGGCGGACGCGCTCTGCAAAGGCGAGTGGGAAGCACGGCGCGCAGACGAGACGGCACAATAAGAGACTTACGTAAGACTTACGCTCCGCGGGCCCGCCTGATGGTTAGCGCGCGCGCCCCCGGTGCTATTGGTCGAAGAGAGTTAAAAAGTGCATTCACAGCTACGTCGTTTGTCGTGTCGGGCGATTATGGTCGCAACTAGTAACCACCATATCGGTTGCTATGGTATCTATGGATTTCCGTAGAGCCCGCTCGTTTAAAGAAAATTAATCGACTTGTGGTATTATAAAATTTAAATAATGACAGTTGTTATAACCAATTACAATTATACGTGACGATGACTACTTTAACTCGTGCTAATTAGCTATAATTTTAATAACCGTATCATGTATTCGTGTACGTCTAAATATATTTATATTTTTTTCTTTATAAAACGGTCCTTTTCAGGACCATCGTATTGTGAGTCTAAAATACGCAACAGTGATTAAAAAATAAAATATATAACCACGAAATGACCGTACGTAGAAGAAAATTTTTGTTATAGTATGTGTGGCATGGGTCCCAAATAAAAAAAAATTAGGTTTAATGATAATTCATATTTGAGTAATCATGATCATATCATATTATTACTATATATATTACTATTAATATTGATGATAAATTAATAATCTTTAACAATATACCAAATACGATAAAAGTTGAGCTGCATAAATTCTTGGTATCCTCGGTTTTAACTTGGTTATACTATCATATCAAAAGTTAAACGTCCAATCAGAATGCGGTTTGATCGACACGACGTATATGTGAATCCGGGTTTATCGTCCGGGACGATGGGTCGCGCGAGATATTAACGCGGTTTTGTTACATATTCAACGACGATCCTCGGTCGCGCGCAGCAACAGGTGTCGGTGTCGGCGAATAAGAAACGGTTTGTGCACTCGTTGATTTATGGCCGGACGATCGACAACAATGGTTCTATCGGCGCAACGGTGCCGAGGTGTAAAAATAGAAATAAATAAATAGAAAGAGGAGAAGAAGAAAAATAATAATAATATTAATAAAATAAACATAAAAAGGCGGCAGCCATAAACGCGCGTGCGCTGCAGTGTGCAGCGGTAGATTAAATAGATTTAGATTCATCCGATCGTAATCGTACTCGTGTAATATACACGTTGGTATAATATTTTATGTATTATTGTGTGTAGGTACCTCGCCGCACGCGATTTATCAAAAAAAAAAAAAAAAAACCATCGAAAGCAAAAGAAAATTCTCGCTGTACACCTGTATTGTGTTCGTAATACATGATATTATGTACAATATGATATACTGTAGTATTATTATGTACGGTGAGTACGATATATCGTATAATGCGCCGCCGACATCGTCCCTGAGGTAAAACGACCCTCGAATTACTTGAAATGTATTATGTACATACGTTTCCGTTCGGCCTTGAGTATGCGCCCAATACTCAAGTCAATCATCGTGTGTTAAGACTTGCTTCTTCTGCTCTTAGATTTTTCGGTAGTACTCTATCATCTCGTCCCGCGAAGTCACATCCTTTCCTGCGACTCTTTATACATATATTCCAATACAATACGAAATTTTTCTTTCAACGCTTCCTCTTCTATTCTCGTCTTCCAAGCAATCTGCTTATTTCAATTGTTTTTATCTTGTCCCAACACCGTTCGAAACGTACTACAGAGCGCAGTGATCGTTTACAAGATACACAATCGTTCCGTGATACGTAATGCCTTCGAATCCACCCGATATTCACATCGTTCTCTACTGCGTTCTTCTCCGTTCATCGAACGTGTACAGCGCGTAAACGTAACCGTGTCGTGTTCATATCGATTTGCGTTAAGAGTAGGATCGAAACATTATATAAACAACCGTATTCAAAAGGTCTTCCTTGGAGCGGAAATATCGTACAAAATATTATGTACACGTAGCGCGGTAGGCGTGACAGCAATCGAGTTTCCCGGCGATGCAGTGCATGTAATAATAATGTACCGAAGCGCGAATCGAGCAATGTTCAGATACACGTCTAGTCGGCCGGAAAAAATGAAATGTTTAGTTCCGGTCTGCTCCTGATTATTGCAGCCAAATAGTGTATAATATTTTGGCTATCGACATCCTAAATAATTATTGTCTTACCTTATCACGGGAAAAATATGATTTTAAAAATAAAAGACATTTAACTTCGAGGCATTATCTGAGTAACCAAAGCTTTATCCTTTGTTATGGTTTGAGAATACACGCAGTATACCCGTAATTTTATAATAATGTCTTGAGAGTAAACGGCGTATATGTAGTACACCCTATGGGAACACCCCTGTGCGTTCGATTCCGTTACGATATTGTAACGGCCGACGACGGCTGCCGCGGTCCGTGATTTTAAATCCGTTTGCATATAATGTACGCGTAGGTATGTATGACCCGTGTGTACGTAAACCGTCGGTGGAATGCGCGCGTGATAATAGTTATGTGCTCCTCGCCATTGCGAGTGATTAACAAATTTTTGGATTTTCGAATCGCGCGTTTTTTTTCTGTTATCGCGGCGCACGTCCATGTAGGTGTGTGTTGCCATACACGCGAGTCGAGTGAAAATCTCAATTCTACCCGTAAACGCAACATGATATTACGATGTTTGCGATCGTCGATTGCTGCGGTACGGAACTGGAGTGTTTCCTGTTACGAAAACCGTCGAACTTAATGAAAAAAAAATGATTAACCTACTTTTCACCGTTATCGCTCTGCATGTACATAGTACACACACGACCTTCGTGAATATAATTATTATCTTGATTTGCATAATATATACGCACGCACACGAACGCAGGGCTAGACGATATTTTAACCTGAGCGAACTCCACGTTTGCTACCTTTCAATTTATACCACTACAACATTTATCTTTTAAAATTATTTATAATTCATTAGTTTTCATTAGTTCCACGATTTCGTTTACGATTCGAAACACATTATCGTAGATACAGGTACAGAAAATAATTCAATTAAGGTTTTAACCAATACGAAAATTATACATATTATGTTAGCAATTCGACGGCGTAAAAATATCGGGAAAAAAAATACACATTATTTATGATACGCTCGTTTCGGAGCAGAGTTTAACGGGGCGCGAAAAGAGCAATAGTACCACGCGATGACAGCTAATGGTGCGGTGGTTAATTTAAGATGTATAATTTGTTACCTTTCCGAAGAATAAAAAAAATCGCATCGACGGGGTGGTGGTGGTGATGGTGGGGGTAGTGACGGTGACTTGTGCAGTGGAAATATCACCGACCACGCGATAGCTGGCACGCAGCTTCAGCCACCGCGTACAGGTATCGAAATTAGAATACATTATTTTTCGGGTCGTTATCCGTACGCGCGCGCTGCACATTATATTATTTTAGAACAATAGAAAATCACACACAGAATAGAAAGCCGCGTGAATATAATATATATATATATATATATGCTTTATTTTTATTATTATTCACACACACTTCGATATACATACACACCTTGGGCTTTAATACACATTATATTATTATTATCGTTAAGAATCCGATTTATGTGTAGGTAGGTATATAAAAGATATATGTGTGTGTGTGTGATCACGCGCGTGCGCTCGCCGCATTGCGCAAGAACAAACTACCATTGTTTTGACCAATGGCGGGAAATTCGTCACGGATAACGCGCTTTCCGAACGCCCCCAGTAGCTCTCCCGTTTGTATAGACATATTTGTACGCCTATATTTTACATAGATAATATATGTATAATAAGTCTACGATATCTTATACGTGCGTACGATTACTATGGCAGTTGTGATAAACGCGAGAACCTAATTGAAAATGTCGACGCATCCATATGAAAGGTTTGTAGATCGCATTTCTTCCTATACCGTGCACATTGATCGCGCGATTATTCGCAAATCGAAGTACGATAGATGTCCTGATGAGCTCCGGCATCCATTATGAAAAATAACGTCACAATCATGTTTTCGTAACATACTTATATATAATTTATACTACGAACAATGTAAAAATTAAAATAAACATTCAAAATAGAGTGAAAAAAAAATGTAAAATAAACATTTCTCGACAAAAATAAAAAATAATAATTCCTCGAAACGTGAACAGCGAGGATGAGAGCGGTAACCAACTGTCACAGCGTATGGTTATATTCTTTATTCGAACAACAATTTCTTATTTATATCCCGTAATCGATTACCCTCGTCGAATTACGCGCAATATTTTCCAAGAATATGATATCGAAAACGTTTAAATTTAACTACAGGAGGTGAAAGTAATCGCAAACCTTTACAAAAGTCGGAAAAGTAGAAAATGTTCGAGACACCACGTTATTATACCGGTTGAAAACAGGAAAAAATACGTTCCTCAATGAAATATCGTAATACCGCTGGACCTTTTTTTTTCTCACGAGCTTTTGCGATATGATATGACATTGCACGGGATTGCGAACCGGCCCGACCTAACCTGATTCCGTACGCGATCGCCGTCGTGTGCACGTCAATCGCGATCGGCTACACGCGCACGCACACGCGTCGTCCGATTTCTATGCGATGTGGACTGCGCGCGACTCCGCTGAGAACGGTAAAATAGAAATTAATTACACGCGATAAAATATTGTAATTTATTATCGTCTCGTCGACGCACACGTACGGACTGTGTTTATAATTAAAACCGTCCGTTGACGAGACGGCGTGCGTACGGTGGTTCGTACGGAAACATTTATTTTCCGTTTTTTTTTTTAATTTTTTTTTCGTCCACTTCTTTTTTGGCGTAAATATACGCACCGAAGCCGCGCCTTTTGTATTGGAGGCGACACGCGTGCGTGAGAAAATGTCCCGCCGTAGCAATGCACGTGTACATAGTACTTAGGTCGTCGTCGTCGTGTTACCGCTGCGAAAAACCGGAATTTCCGGAAACGAATACGAGTAGTTTACGCGCGAGCTTCAGCACTCGGTTCTCCACAAACGTACGTATATACGAGTTGAATGAGCATATATATAAATATGCGTTATCAATGAGCGCTCGTGCGCACACGCCCACGACCGGTACATAATGTTATGGGCTCGATGCCCGGTTTTTAGGGTCACCTGCCACAATTTGACCTCCAGCGGCATCGGAGGTGAACCGTCGATCGTCGGGTACAGCAGCAGCAGCATCAGCAGCAGCAGCCCGTGTAACTTTTCGCCTCGGGGGCCACCGCGTCGAATTTCACTCGATCCTGGCTTTATATTGTTGTGTTTTTTTTTCACATTTCTTTCGTTCCCGTTGTTGTTCTCTCCTTTTTCGCCACACATCTCTTCGTATCCGTACCGGACGTCGCCGCCGCACAACGTTTAATATTACACATCTACCAAAATATTATTATCGCACGCCGGTGTGTATACCAGATACGTAGCCGATTAAGAATTATAATCTTTTCATTTTTTTTCCATGCATAAATTATACGATTATGGGTTGCGACCCATATTTATTATAATTTCTCCACACCCAAAACGGAACCGCCGGATACTACAAACGTGTCGCGGTGCACGTTATCTCGTGCCTAGTTATTTTGACTCGTTATAAAAGAATCTTTTTGCAATTTGTTTTTTTTCTTTTCTACACCGGTTCCCTCGTACGGATATATCATATTTACCGACACGTACCGATTTATTAAATCGTTCTCTTACTCGTATTGCTGCAGTATACCCAATCAACGTAATAATTTCGTGATAGAAAAATAAATTTTGAAAGACGTATTATGCTGATTAACGTCGGGGCAGGAAAAAGATACTAATTTGGGTTGACGATACCTTTGCTTCTTCTATACTCTAATAGTCATAGAAAAGCAATAAATTATGACGGTTTAAACAGTTTTTATAAATTTTCAAATTTTTTTGAACATGATATTTGATTTGATCAACTAAATTGGGAACACTTAAAAAACTTGACTAAATAAATGGCCAAAACGTAGTATGTAATATTACATAATTACACGTGTTACGACAGCAAAATATCGGTTTTACAAGCTATTCCAATAATCTCACGAGTTTGTAACCCTACTTTAAATTTTGCGGTTTTGTACAAAACTAAGCTAATGTACTCCTGCTGTCAAACTCTTAAACGGGAAGCTATTCTTTGTGCGGCTATCGCGGCGCTTGAAACAATGTCTGCGCACATCCGATGTTATCGATGGTTATTCATTATTGTTCGGGTCAGGTCACCTATTAGACTCGAAAAACTAGTTCCTGTGCACTCATATTTTTATAAATCGTTTGCGCCTTTAACGCGAAAATAAACCTCGATTGCGGCACAACTGTGCCATTAATCGCATCGACGTCGCAGCCATAACGCACAACAAAATCGAACGATATTACATACTATACGCATTTAAACGCACGTCGGCACGTGTCATATACAATTTTGTCGGATGCGTTGGAAAAAGCGTTTCACGTCGCCGATGACAAAGATCCGTCCGCTTGCGGTGCAAGATGTTTCGACCGGGCACAGATTTCCACCGAAATTCCCGCGGCTAATCGTTTCCTTTCGCGAAATCCGAACAATTTCTACAGCGCACACAAACACGCACGTCTACAATATAGCGCGCGCTTGAGCCGACTACTAATTACGCGGTAAGTACATGGCGGCGGGCGCGCGTATAATAATAGCAACGGCAGCTCGGGACGAGGACAATAACGCGCGTAATCAGATAGGGTAGAAACCGCGGGCTTCGGGAACACGCGAAAAACGGTGGCGGCGAAACGCTAACGTTTTGTCATCGTGACTGGATGTATTAAGTCCGGCTGCCGTTTTCTCATTTACCGTCTTATTATATTATTATATATAGGTATACGTTTTATTCTCGACTTTCTGCGCGAACGCGGTTTCGTGACTTACCCGGTTTAAATATGTTGCCGCGTTCGCAAGCGCGCGCGGTAAAAAATAAATATATATATATATATAATAGGAAATAATAGTTATATCTTCTAATAATAATAATTGACGAAACCCTCTCTCGACATCGGCTTTCCTTTCTCTCCGAACGCGCTCAGTATCCTTCTCGCACGCATTTACGTTTATATTATACACACATACACACACATACATATATATATATATATATATATGTATGTATATATATATATATATATGTAGGAACATTATATATTATACGCGTATACGTTATTTATGATAATAATAATTCTCCACACGTCCGCCGCACGCAAGCGCACGTCAGAAAGTTTGGATTTATTATCGGATTTTCTATCGGCCTCCGCCGCCGCCGTTTATCCATATAATATCTCACAATACGTGTACAATACACGTTTAACATGAACACGCGCACGAGGGACGCGTCGAGGGGGGAGGACGGAAAAAATGACATGTAGACCGTAGGAAAACTACCATCGGACGTCTTCATCGTGCGGAAAAGTGTACACGACCGAGCGACGACCGCGTGCGTGAATAATAACGGATCATCCGTTCGGCCTGCAACGGTTCAATTTTTCCCGCGGCACAAGCAACTCGTTACGCGACCAGCGTACGCACGACGGTAATACGATTGTACGGGATCAACACGTTTTTATTGCTCATCGCAACGTTTTTTCGACGATGAGTTTTCGAAATGTGCAAAAACCCAAGTTTCGGTACGTATTCACGACAAACAATAATCGGACCGAAACAACGCTGCAGTGTCACATTTTTAAAATCTTTGGTCAGGCATTTGATAAGCTGCAACATCCCCCCAAGCGAATGCGCTTCGATCACACGCTGAAGCTTTAACAACCACGCTGCAGTCAAACGTGTATGCGCAACATCCGCACGCGATCGGGCAAGGACCCACCCGGATGCCGGTGTTCCGACGGTATGTTTACATTACGCATACCGGTCGGTCGCGGACAGAAAATCCGCCTCGACAGTGCGCTTCTCGATTCCAACAGGGAACGTATCATCACAACAGAGCCGACGGGTGTACGTTAAACATCCAGCGAGGTAAACGCCGTGGATGAAAAAAAACGGGGCAAGTTTACTAAAAAATAAGTCCGTACAATCGTTACAACAATCCAAGTCTTAAGCTAGGACAGTAATCGCGTTATCGGATGATATTATGTCCGTGGTAAAAGCAGCTTCGTAGTAAACAGTAGAAATCACTCGCAGCGAGCATCCGGGTAGCTGCCGATGAAACCGTACAAAAAGCGTCCGCGGTACGGGCGCAACAATGAAAAGAGTGAAGGTGACCCGCGGGCGGACGTCGGTGCCGTAGAAAAACGTACAAAAGCGGTGCAGGATTATAGGTAGGTGTATTGAGAGTGGCTCCTGTTTGTCGTCGTCGTCGTCGTCGCCGTCGTGTATCCCTTTTTCATGCATCGTTGAAATAACAACGAATGCCGTCTCGGACAATTAATCCGACGATGCCTTGTGCACGTTAAAATAGGTATCGGAATCGTATACACATGTTATTGGTAGGTAACCCGATCGAGCGCGTATATTTACAGCAGTGTGGTGTAAGCGCAGCGTTTCTATTTAAGTCGGTCCGCCTTTTCATCGCGTGGAGTATAGTTGTATCAATCTTAGTCTCTCTCTCAGCACCATGTGTAGTATATAATAATTAGCGGCGCCCGCCGTGAACGCGTCGTCGTATCTCCCAAGACAATGGCTACCGGTACTCGACAATAGAGGAAAACCAATTTTCGACGGTCGATTGTGTACGCGCGCGCGTACAGTACAGTGTATACGTATACACATTCGTCTACCCTCTCCGCCGGCCGCCGCCGATTATAATGCAACGTCGAACGTCTCGTCGTACATTGAAGTCGATCGCCGCCGCCGACTGAACATTGGCGCCGCCACGCTGGACAACGAAAAAAAAAAAAAAAAACATGTATACATAATATTGACATTGTTACGAAAACACAATATTACACGATGATTCGAACTTTTCGTAACCGTCTCCGGCGCGCGCGTTCATCTAGCCACGATCGGTGTGACCGATGCTGAAAGCCACGAGAATTCGGTTCCGAAAACCGAGGAACGACGCACCGGAGAGCGTACCTACCGCCGGGTCGCTACGATTATTTTTTTTCGAAAATCCAAACGCACCTCTAATCGTGATCCAGATCACTTTTTTGCTCTCGGGTTCGGGAATCGTTTACCGTCCGCTATAACACGTCTCTCCGTCCAATCCGAACGCTAATGTCTGTTTATCGTAACATTCGATATTCGCCGCGACAATATCTCGTTGCGCACACCTACTTACGGCGGACCACTGCGGGTATCACGTTATCTCCGGGTGATGGTGACGAGAAAATGGAAAAAAATATATATCTATTACGCGTTGGTTCGGTTACCGAAAACCAGTGTCGCGGGAGCACATTTCGACCGCTCGGTATCATATTATAATAGGCGATTTTAGTAGTAGTCTCTCGTTTGGATTACACGCGCGGGCACGTCCCCGATGCCTGGTGATGAATAATTATTCGAGGCACGTGTTCGACGTGCATAGCTTCGATATAGTTCTCGAGAGTATGAATATAAATTTTTCTATAAGTAATGTTATTACAAATATTGCGGTTCATCCGTTCACTGCGATGTGATAGAAATCAATTTCGCAGCGATTTATTCGCAATTTTCATCGGATATTATCATTTATTTGTATGCTATCGATCCATTCGAGTTTTCGAGCGCGACAAAAAGAATTTACGCGCAACATTTATTTACGATTCAGATTTCGTATTTAGTTCTATTGTCCGTCAAAAAATTGGCAATGATGTTAAACTCACGATGCGGTGAAAGCAATTGGTTCATTATTTCGGTCCGGTGGTATTTTCGTGAACTATTCTGCTTGCGCTCTCAAACGTGACGTACAGAGAAAAAATAAGATCACAAACTCACCAGATACAGACAATATATGTATAACGATTGACATGTTTAGTAATTTAATTGTCTATTTACATACAGGTGTATGCATAACAAGAATATACTGTGTTCATTAACGAGCTACGTTCTACCCTTTACAACGACGTTCAAGTAGTTCGTTTTCTAGTAAAATTCTTAGTACATAAGTGCAGTTGAATAGGATAACGTGCACGCAGATCGCATGTGAATAATTTATTAACGTTTACGCATTATATGTGGGCGTGCGAGAATCATTTTCCCGCGCACATGTTTACACATATATTTACTACTAATTTATTATAAAGTTACCACTGTGCACCGACGCTCGATAGTCGTAAAATGAACGTATAATCTTAACGAAAAGATAAATAATACAGAACGATAAAATGTGTACACTAGGAAATTTTCAATTTTATCACTACACGATTTCAGTTTTTTACTTGCGGTTGGTCTACAGACGTATTGGTAAAGATTTACATGAATATTTTTACGTTGCAGGTGAAGCGATACATTTAGCTCGGGACTTCGGGTACGTGTGCGAAACGGAATTCCCGGCTCGGCAAGTAGCCGAGTATCTGAGCAGACCGCATACAAGCGACCCGACAGAGTCGTATCGGAGAAAAGAGCTTATACACGCAACAAAGTGAGTGCAAAGCGCACGTCAGTACATCGTGTAATACAGTCATTCGTTAACCGTTTTTAAGTTCAGTTATAAAAGTTCAAGGCTTCAGTTGGGCAGGATGCAAGGGGACTCGGTCTCTCTACCTCTCATAACGCTTAAAAAACGTCTCCTTTAACATTTTTCCAAAAAGTTTTTCGGAACGCTTAACTATTTTAGTAAAAATCACCCGTGTTAAAATTACCAATTAGTTACAACTTAATACACGAACAGAAATGTTTCAAAATTATCAATGCTGATGGTTCCAGAAAACGGTGTTTTACAAACAATAATTGACTCATCCAGTGTCCTACTTGACTAGAGGTTGACTAAATGGGCGATTGCCAAAGGCGTAGCAAAGTAAGGGGGCGCATTTGGGTTAAATTAAAATTGATTTTTATCGATTAAATGAGCGCCAAAAATTATATTCGTCAAGGATACCTCAGAGGATAATTACGGCATTGCTCGTATCGTATTAATTATATTTTATAACTAATTAGTAATTGTACGGAAATGTACGTGAACGCTAAAAATGGAATATAGGGATCAAATTCTCTCTTGCGTTTTTTTTTTTTTTGTTGCCTCTAAAAGCCATGAATATTTTTAACTATGCATTATTACGGGGATCGCATGTATGATAGTGCATTATGATGCGTTTGTTCTTGATTCGTTTATATAATTCGATGTTTCGAATATATTTATCGTTGCAATTATATTATAAATGTTGCATTTTGCTCGCAGGCAAGTAACCAAAGAGCTGATGGACCTGCTGAATCAAGATCGATCGCCATTGTGCAACACCAGGCCGCAGCATATACTCGACCCAATCATACAGCGCCCGCTGACGCATTTTTCGCTCATATCACACGGATTTGGCAGTCCCGCAATAGTGGCCGCGCTTACGGCCATACAGGTGAGTCTTTGGAGTTCTTTTATTTCTGAGCTTTGCTACTACTACTTTTGGGCCCGGAGTCGATTTTTCAAGGGAGCCTTGCGTTAGAGATTATACATTCGGAAAGATGCATAACTGCACGAATTAGCGTCAGACAGATGTACATTGAACAACATAGGTATTACATATTTAAACGGTTCCGTTTAGAATACATGTTGGTAACGTTCTTAACAATGTTCATTTGATTTGTGTACCGTTTAGGCTTCGACCAATTCCGTAGGTATCACCATAGAATCAAGAATTCTCAAATCCACAGTATTGTCAAAGTATACGCTATAAATTGAATTTTGAAAATATCTTCTCGAGGAATTCGTCCAGCACAAGAGAAACTTGTCAAAACACTGTGATACGTAAAAATGTATCTTATGTAGTTAGCGGCGAGTGGTATCACATTATTGGGCAGGGAAGCGATTTATTATAAACAGGAAGGAGCCGGAGAGGAAATGGTCCTTGGTCTATGTACGTAGGCCTCGAGTAAAAGAAAATATAATGTACTTGTATCTATATCCAATATACAAAAATTTGTGGTTTTCATCAAATTAAAGCAACACATTTATGCACTATCTATACTCATCCGGGTTTCCACTTGAGCTTCTAACTGTGGGTGCTAGCTCACTCAACATAATTTATTGAGTATCCATAGTGTTCGCGATATAATAATACGTTTGGATGTACGATTTTTGCAGAACTTCTTGTCGGAATCGTTGAAACACTTGGACAAGGTGTACCCTTCGGGCAACAGCCTGTCGTCGCAACAGCAACAGTCAGCCCAATTGCAACAGGACCAGAAACCCAAAGACCTGGTGGGACTGGAGTTGAAAAAATGAGCCTGGTCGAGGCGGGTGCATCGCGAACCTGCCGGCGGTCTGCAGCAGCAGCAGCAGCAGCAGCAACTGCCACCGAACAACAATAGGCTGTCCTACGACGATCGCCGCCGTGGCGATTGTTGTTAATAATTTCGCGATTACGAGTGCAACTGACTTGCACCGAGATGCCCGTGATCCCGTCGTGTCGCGAGTTTCCGATTCTCTTTCTCCCCATCCGCCCCGGATGAGATTCAAATTTATATATTTTCTTACGAAAACGCTACAGCAGACACGCATTTGACGGACGAGCGAAGGGCCTCTGGTCGACCGATTCGTAGGCGCGAGTAAATGTACAAATTAATAAAATTCAATAATTATAATAATAATAATATTAGTAATATAATTATAACAAATATACATAAATATCACGTGTATTAGCGTGTTAGAATATGTTATATATAATAATATATATATATATATATTAGAATATGTTACTGTAAATAATCTCTATGGTATAATAATAATAAGAATAAGAATAATAATATTACTAATATTAATAATAATAATAATGTATTAAATATAATATCAATAATAATTAAGTATATAATTTATTATAATATTATATAGTTAATGTATACATTTTTTTTTCGTTTTTCTTTTCGGACTATCGAAATGTTTTTTTTTTATTATTTTTATTATTTATATAAATACGTAATTTAATGTACAATACGATTGTAATTCGCATACAGTGTTTTTTTTTTTTTTTTTTTTAAAATATTTATTTTCGTTTTAAGATTAATTCATGGTTTCGATAATCATAAATCATACATGATTTCCCGCCCCTTCATGTGCCATCAAACTCTTTCGACTCGTTAAGATTACCATATATAATACATACTCAAAGTATGTGTTGTAAATTATTATTAATTATTGTCGACAATGCAAAACACATGCGTAAGCAATATAATATTGTCGTAGCATATTTTATATTTTGTACGCATCTCATGGGTTATGTTTTTATAATTTTAATTGTATTCGAATCTTTTGAATAACATGATCATTTTATTATTATATAATGTTATATTATGCGATACGTTCACCTACGTAAAGAAAAATCAAAATCAAGTAACAAATTAAAAACCCATCTAGTTTTTAGACTTAGTAAAAACGTGTCCAGCGTATATGAAATAGTAATATATAATAATAATTCATAATAATGCCTTGCCATAAATATTAACTTATGATCTTCGTTATTATATATTATTATTATAATTTATAAGAATATCGTTTTTTTTTTTTTTGTAATCATGTACATAATTATTTTTACTAGAACCAAATCTTTTTTTTTTATATATATATATATATAATATATACTTGATCGTTTATGTAATATTTTATTATTTTCTACTCGACACTTTTTCAAAATGAAAACAAAAGTGTATGAAATATTATATTATGTGATAAATACATATATGACATATATTATAGTTTTGATTTGTGTACAACATATAAAAAAAATTATAATTTTGCTCGACGAGTTTTATTTTATTATGATTTTTTATACACACAAAGAGTATAATAATAAAAATAATAATATATATATATACACACGCGAGACAAGAATATATACATAATTATTGTACATAGAGTTTACGGGAAAAACGAAAAATTGTATCATTATTTGTGTAGTTTTTCAATGCAATGCTCAAAATATTACTAAATGTTATTATAAACGGCGTTTTTGTTGTGCCTTACGTTCACGCTCTCTCTCTCTCTCTCTCTCTCTCACTCATCCCGCTGGACCTGGCACGTGTCATATGAACTCCAGCAAACCCTCAGGTTTTTCCGTCCAACAACCCAACCGAGTCTTGACCGCCGTCCATCGGCGCCGGTACCACGTAGCTTTGGATTTGATTTGCGCGTACGTAGCCCGATCGTCGTCGCCGACGTCCCGCAAACGTTTGAACGCTAAGAGCAACGACTTTTTGCACAGCGCCGACGAGCTGCTTGGCTTGTGCATCGTTTTCTTCGTCGCACCCTGTTTGCGGCCGTTCACCAACACCTCATGGCAACTGCGAAAACGAAACGGTTTCACAACGGTTCTCAAATTACAGGTGGCCAACAATCTTTTCGCGGTAGCCAAAGTATAAAATAATTAGTAAAATATGACGATAACCATGGTTGAGGATTACGATTGATAAAAGATCACCGATAAAAATTTTATATTAATCATATTAAGTCGCTCAAAATCTTGGTGACACTATAGGGGGCCACGGCCTCAAAAGGATTGAAAATCGCTGGTACAGTGTAATACGATGATGACTCAGTAAATCGAATTTTTCTGACGAGTTCAACAGGGACAGCAATTATCCCTTTTCGCGATCAGTTCGTTATGTATACGAATCTCGTTAAGTCATATTAATCCTCATATCCTAAACCTTATAGCCGTCGAGATCTGTTTTTAACAACAGAGACGTGTCATCGCAGCATAATCTATGTACAGCTCAAAAAAATTCAGTGCTGCGACGAAGAGTTTTCTAACTCGTAAGTGTTCTGTATACTATAATGTCGGCAAAATGAAAAAAAACAATTTATATAAATGCGTATTGGGCAGTTGTTAGTCTACGAAAAAATACTTGAAAGTTAAGATAAAAACACTTTTCTCGTTTTAAACAAGATTTTATGTTGTAATTTCATCTGATACCGTCTGTTATAAAATAAAGTATAAT
This sequence comes from Sipha flava, assembly GCF_003268045.1. Classification (NCBI taxonomy): domain Eukaryota; kingdom Metazoa; phylum Arthropoda; class Insecta; order Hemiptera; family Aphididae; genus Sipha; species Sipha flava. Next base: position 777,196 of record NW_020273608.1, read on the forward strand.
GTGAACGCACAGAGGTTTACCCTAACGTTGTTTTTACTATTCGATTAAAATAAAGTTACATATAATGATAAAACTTACTACGGCCACGAAAGTATGAACTGTAGTTCAAAAAGGTATATGTTAATAATGGCATTCATAGTCTGGTATGTATATCTGGAAGTTAAACCATGTGGTTTTTTTTTACCGGCCTATACTTAATCAGGCGCGTACTGACCCACCGGGATACCGGGAAAATCCCAATACGAAATCTCAAAAGTTATAAGACCTAGGCTCCTTACCAAATAAGTACTTCTAATTTCAGTTAAATTCAGTAATTTTATTGTTTTTAATAATTACAAGACAATACTGATGGACAGTCGAATTCTTAATTTAGTACCCAATGGGAAATGAGTAAAACATGCAATTTTTTGAATAATTTAATTGATTTTCTTTTGGTAAATATTTTTGTTACCATTATTTCGATTATTAAAATCGTTTGATTATTCCTTTTGATTATTCTCAATACTAGTTGTAACATCACCAGCAGAATCGGTAAATAATGTTGCTGAAGTTCGGCCAAAAAAATGACCTGTATCAGCTCAGGAATACAGTAAATTTAAATATATTGCAATTTCTTCATGAATATTTTCAATTTTGTTTTTTTCAATAACCTGCCCAATGTATTAACCGTTTTTATAACTAAAAAAAAAATCTATCTAACGTTACATTTGTGGGTCATAAAACCATGAATTTCTTAAAAATATCATATAACTCCCCTTTAATATTAAATGATCGTGAACAATTTATTTTTGAGTAAAGAAATTTAATATGTAATATATATTTCACTAATGAATATTACATATATCGTAATAAATGAATGGAGAATGAATAGCCCATATATATAAAACAATTTCATCTCACCTACCTTTTTACTAAGTATTGAATATCAGGAGCTTCGTTAATGAATTTATTATATCGATTGAAGTCAAAACTTTGGAATTTTTACTATTAATCCACTCGATTTTCTCTTTAAAAAAACTTGAAATTTTAAATAAGTACCATCGTTAATATTATGTTTCATATTTTTCATGTTTTAAAGCACTGAATAAATAGACCATAGAGTTGACGGTTTAATTTTTGTAGATAATTAGTTAAAAATTTTAAGAAACACATTTTCCGACGATTTGATTTTATTTATTTTTCTCAATTTTATAAGTTTTTCATAAGCCATTCTATTATCTTTCTTTTGATTTTGCAGGCAATAGATTTAGTGAAACAGCATTTACTGTTTCAACCATGTATGGTGAAGTTAATAGTTCACTACAACTACAGTACTGATTGTCACTTTCGTATTTATGCTTGTTTGCGCGCTTCGCAGTCAAACCATCACTGGTTCAATTGAGTGACGTACTCGCGTCGATTGCAATAAAAAAGAAAACTTAACAAAGATAATTAATGAAATAATAACAAATGCCGGGATAAACGGGCCAAAAGCGCCACAGTTATATTAACAAAAAAAGCAATAATAAATATGATAAATCTAAAAATAACAATAAAATCACATATGCTCCAAACGCGTTGTAATAATATATCAAGAAAAATTTTATAAATATAAATATAATATTTTTATCAAATATAACGGAGGATACCTTGGACGGTCTGACGTTCGAGTGGTTATGCCCACGCGACCGTGTTCACACGTGCGACGAACGCCACAACCGGCAGAAGAATCGGTTGATCAGCGGCGTCGGTCTCGAATAACTGGCTTCTCAGCGAACGACAATAACCGAAAGAAAATTTCGCGGACACGGGTCAGCTATGGTTCGAACAGTCGTCACACACACGAAGTTGTCCCCGGAGATGGCGACTCCACCGTGCTATGCCGCAACCACAAAAACACAAGGCCGGTGGCACGGCAAAAACGACGAGTCGGAGAGAAAGTGTCGGCGGAAAAAAGTCTCGGCAATAATGGCGTCCACGGACCGGTGATAATCGTACCGCAATAACGCGCCGATCGAAAATGTTCGAACATCACACGCCGACACCGTTATCGGGTGCTCCGGTTAACAAGAAATAAAATAATTTTAAAGGCGACGTGACACTTGCGCGAACGATCTCATTTTCTAATTCGAATTATTATATAAATCGCGCAAAACAAATTTATCCGTAACGCCCAACGCACATGCATGGGAACCGTGAAAACGAAATATGTTTAAATGTCTATGCGTCGTGCAAGGAGGTTGTAAATATGTGTATAAGATTTAACCGAAAGTTTATGTTTTGTACGGACCGTGGTATACATTTAAGTTTTTGGTTGTGCAGGGAATACGCGGCCAGCGCTCTTGGAAATTTCCATTTTACTACACGGAGTTATAGGGATTTCCACTTTCCTTCCACCCGCACTTTTTGGGATTTCCATTTTACCGACCACCGCTATGGGATTCCCATCTTACCGCCCGCTGGACGGATAAATGGGACATTACAACGCTTTGACCGTGGTCGAAAACCAAACTTTTGGTACAGGTGTGACAATACCTATAGAGAGCCATGTTTTAATTTCGATTACCGTTTACCTTTGTGTTTATCATTTCGATATCTACGTTTGTATAGCACTTACGAGTGTAATGAGAACTTTGAATGGCTGATGAAATTATCTTTTGGGATGAAAGTAATTCAACAACGGACGATTCTATAAGTAAGGGAGAAGGTTTTGGAATTTTTCAAGAATTTCGTGGAAGATTGAATGCTCTGCACACGTTTTCAACGTCTATAATAATACACAAAAAACAATAAGATATATATATTGAAATAATAGTCTTGAAAAATTCTTCCGATATCGTCAAAAATTTTCGTTCTCTCTTGAAATAACAATTATGTACCGTCACCATAATAACACACCTTCACGAAAACAAATAAATTGATCTTGTGCCATCGTTATTAATATACCTAAGTTATTTTGAGTATAATAATTTTTATCAAAAGTAAGACTTTAAAGTTTATTATCAGTGCTTTTTCATATGTAAAAATTTACATTCCAATGGTTGTCAAAATTTAACACAAAAGATTTTTATTGATTTTTATTTGAAACGTAATATAATATACTGTATAAAATGATTAAAAGAAAAATAACATGGTTTATTTGATAAGAAAAAATAAATAATCAGTGTTATGCATTATCTAGAAAATTGTATCTAGATGATTTATCTAAATAAAAACATTAATCTTTTTATATTATCAAGATAATAATTATTTGAAGTATCGTTTTAAATAAAATGGTTATCTAAGATAAATTAACTAGGTAGGGAAAATGGACCCAATACGCGCCTTTACTTAATAACATACAGAATATAACTGTTTAATGTTTATGAAATACTGCCAAAAATACGTTTTACGAGAAACCGTTGTAACAAACAATGTATTACCTACACGAGTAATTAAAATCGAAGCAACGCAATACAGCTGCTAACATATTATAACGGTTACACGTAAACGTGTTAAACACTTTATATTAATAATAAATAAATGGAAAGAAGTACTATTCGAATGTAATAAGTTACTACCATATAAGGGCACGTGAAAAAAATATTTTATCTTGCTCGGTCAGTTGTTGGCTTTTAAAAAGTCCACGTACCTGCTGTCACCTTCCCACCACACCACGCTGGACGGACAAGGTTTACAGGTCACAGCCAATCGGTGTTTGGCATGTTCGAATTCTAAAACAGATCGCATCAGCTGCAACGCCGGTCGGTCAGACTTCGGCTCAAGTCCGTTATCTATTACTCGGTCGATTACTGCTCGACGCAAAGCGAGCTCAGAGAACGGACAACCTCCGCCCACGATCAACGATGACAAATACACCGGCTCGATCAACAGCGACAGTAAAGCTCCCTAAAAAAAAAAGAAAAACCACCGTGTTTATGGAAATAAAGATCATGACGTAGAGTCATTAGGATGACAAGTTTTCCGACCTAGTATCTCCCTTCATCTATCTAAAATAACTTTCATTATTTATCTTCTCTCACCCATCTAAAAAAACTCTCATCATTTTAACGTGCACCATACAGAAACGCTAATTTCTATGTTCTCAAAGTATCTCGGATCTCGCCTGAGCAAGGGTTTAGTATAAATACATGTTGACAAATAACCATAGTCCAATGTTTTCTTTTTATTTAGTGTTGGAAAAAACGGATAGAAAGATATGTTAGGATGGGTTTCAAGTTCTACACCGATTTCATTCGCTATTCGCGCCAATGTATTTACTGTTTAATACTATGCAATTACTATGCTATTCTACATAGTACTTTTTTTTTTATCATACATGTACATTTTGTTTTATTAACTATCCCTTTCATCACGAAAGCATAAAAAATCACTGTGGTCCATCACACTATAATTACTTGCACGCCAATTGTGTGCCACCGGAACAACTTGTCACTACACGAGACGGATAAAGTCCGGTCCCCTCGGCCTGGTTTTGTTCGAACTGCTCCAACCACGTGGTAGGCTGTACCCGGCAAATGTGGATCTTGCTTGGTCTCGTCTTTTAGACATTTAGCTCCGGTTCGGTGTATGTCATCGTCGTCGTCTGAAAATTTGCGTTTCTTCACGTCTGGTCCAACTGATTCGTTTACATTTTCAGAAGCCGACCGTTTATCGGACATATGTTTGACATCATCATTACTAGGGTCTTTGGGAAATATCGAAGCGTCACCGCACGGCGTGTGACTAGAGAAAAAATGGAACATTATGTCAGGTCGTAGGGCAAGAAGGTGACGAGGATTACTAGAAGAATACGAGAGACTTTCAGAGGGCTCTACAGGACTCTCTCGTGAACCGTCTGGTGCTGAAACGAATATCGACGGCCGTTTTTCGCGAGCCGATTCGATTTCTTGTAAAAAGTACCTCAACAAAGCTCTACGCGCCAAAACCTGAAACACGGTTTATGGTAAAACGTTGCAAGAATACAAGTGATTACGGAAAACAAATGAAAACCCATCTATGGTCTTACAAGACTTTGAAATTTTCCAAAATAAAAAAATCTTGTTTTTCTCGTCAAGTAAACTTGCATATAAATTTAGTAATAGTTACTATATTCGTCTTTCGTGAACATTTTGTTGTAATTCAACTGAATTCATGAAATATACATACGAATACATATGGATTATTATATATTCACATAAAAAGAAAATGTTCACAAGCCTACATTTAAATTTCACAATAACTCATAAACAAGGGCTAAATACAATTTTGAAAACACCCACATCATAAATAAAATCGCCCTAATCAAATTCTTAAACCTAAAACTTTGTAGTTTATACGCAAATTTAATTAGTTTGGTTTAGATCCTCAACTGTTATGGATGATTTTTTAGAAATTCGCAATTGCTCATATTTTATAGATAAGAATTGATAATACATAAAACATTAAATAAAGAACTATAGAAATGGAAATATGAAGAAACTGCTGTTTTTAAAAACGACGGGGAAACAGAAATAAGGATAACAATTTTCTAATAAATTAAAATCAAAATTAATTATTAAGGTTCTTAAATTATTGGAACACACTTGAGAAGTTAGGATAAATGCCAAAGTTATCAACTTTCGTGTCTTAATCATAACCTACCTCGGCATGACTGTCGTTGATCACCGTGCCGTTGGCGCACAGTTTATTCATACCAATACATTTAGTCCCGGAGGCTATGGAGACGACTTTCAAGCGATCTATTGAATCTTCGACCGATGACTGAACGACACCCGACAACAACGTCCATTCTTGGCCGGCTACAGGTTTGCCCTTGGTTGATAAACTGTCGAATTTTTCCAAACACAATGCGGCCACTCGGTCCGCAAGGTTTCCGGTTGACGTTTTGACGAACATACTATCGCATGAGAGTACTAAAATATAAAATCAGTTTATAAAATTTGGTCATAATTCAGTAATCTAAAATACCAGAAACTTAATATGTAATCTAAAATATAGTACGTTTGCCTCGGGCAAATGTTAGGAAAAAACCAAACAAGGATTATTTTGATAAGTATATCTGTTTAGTCAGTTAGTCTATAGATTTATAATTACATACGTTACTTTACGTCCTGAAATTCAACTGAAAATCCGCTATAAGATAATAATACAATGTGTTATCGAGGTATTTTCACGTCACACGCAAATATTCGTTACATTAAAAACCTATAATTTCGAAACCAAGTCTTACCGGCAAATTGAAGCTTTTGTTCTTTAACGTTCGTTTAAATTTTGAAATTCAGTATTTCTGATAATTTTTACGAATACTAATGATTAATTATTAATGTTTTTAACATTTTTATAAAAAAAAAAAAAAAAAATTAAAATTAAATTAGTAGCGGATTCGTTTTATGATAATAGTCTAGATCTTTAATACCTAACTACTACGGCTATTATAAACGTACACTTTGCTCTGGATCGTTTGATTAAATACGGTATTTTATTACCAATAAGCTTACCAAACGTTTTATGTGTACAGTCAGTGTACAGATTCGTCCGATTGGTATTCGATAACACTTGAATAAGACTCTTCTATATCATCTTTCTCGCCGACCGCGAACGTTGGCCCGTCGTCTTCTATTCGAACAGGACTCGATGATGATGTTGAAAAACCAAAAATTTTAACGGCAGACACTGGACAGCAATCGAGTCGAACATCCAAGCCGCATCGGTTATCACTATCGCGTGTTATCACAGAATATTTATTTCGGCCACGGATCAAGATATACAGGACTGATAACGGTCTGCCAGGAAGGTGGTAGAGAGCCGGACACAAAATATTTTATGCAGGACATCTAGCGCTATCTAGCAGCATTAGAGCTCTTCCAACATTATTTTTTTTTTATAAATTGGTGTAGAAAATTAAATTACATTGTCTCATGTGTTTACATTCGCTCCATTATAGTAAACATTGGAGTGTTCATTTACTATTTAATAGAACGTCTAGAGCTACTCGATTTATTTCAACAATTGTATTTACTGGTTTTTAAATTCGCGTTATATAATACTATTGAAATACCTCGCCAGCATTCAGTATTTTCAAGTTCCGGTAAAAGACTGTCCGGTGTGTAATCGACGCGTATATCTTAGTCCGTGATTTCGGCCGACAACTGATAAGGGATCAAAATGTTTGTCCTCTCGTTGGCGCGTGCGATTTCTTCAAACCTGAAGACCGCGCGACGGGTCGACGTTCCAATGTCACTCTTCCTTTTCGTAATGATTAACAACAATCACGACGCCGTTTAGAAATTAATCGCTTATCGTGTTGCGTAACAAACGGTCAGAGGTACCATTGATTAAATATACAATATTTCTAGCTAAATATCAAAACAGTTTTTAGTATAATATATATGCAGGCCGCGATCACTAATATGACCCCTATGACTGAATTAATTTTGTCTCACTCAGGCAATATGATATCATTTGATTATGTAAAAAAATTTCATGAAATTTAGCAAATTGAAAATTTGAAGTTTGCCAATTAAGTTCATTACATATATTTTATAAAAACAAAAAAAAATGAGTGTTCCTTTAGTAGTCAGGTTTTGAGTAGCAGCGTAGCTGATGCATTACAGTTCTTACAATCAAATAATAACGATTTTAAAAATTATACTGCTATTATTGAATTTATTAGAATTTTTGATAGAATATTTGACATTATGAACGTTAGAAATAGATTTGGTAAAAGATATAAGTCTCCTATGAAATTGAGCAATACATTTGTTTGGGAAGAAATATTTGAGAACGCTAAGAGTTATACCTGTATCATATAATTGAAATGCGAGGAAAAGAATATTTTATAACACCGTAGGAAAACCTTTGCATTAAGTTTTTTGATTAATATTTTGAGCTATAAAAATGTAGCATTAGATTTATTAACAAGAAAAAATGAACCATTACTATATTTTCTACATTATAAAATATCCCAAGATCATAACTATTCATTAATGCCAGTAACAGATATGTTTGTTTTACTCATTTTAAAAATCGAGGCAAACTGAAATTTGTATCTATGTTTATTTTTGATATAATATTATTCACTGAAAAATGTTAACAAGCATATTCTTCAAATGTAAAAAATAAAAACTTTGTAAAAGATATCATATTAAAAGTTCAAAGATAATTTTTAGATCAAGTAAAAAATGTAAATCCTATACATCCAGTTATTGATACACGTACTTTAAAATTACACGAAATGAAAATCGTAAAATTTTATCACATCATATTTATATAGAGTTCAATGTTGTATACTTAATCTATGGAGGTACGCATTTCATAACATTTACGATAGATTTTAAACACGGGATCTGAGAACCCCTGGTTTAGGACGTACGCACGATAGAGGCGTACTGATATCGATTCCGATGTGTTTATCAACAAAAAGGACTGTCGATTAAATGTACCTGGTAATAAGTTTATTTTGTATTTGAGTTTCTCGTATTTTCTGCATTTTCGTCGTCATCCGTTTTCTGACGAACATTTGGTCGTTGTGGTTTCGTTAAGGGTCTCGGCGGTCCATCTGAGCTCACCGGATACCATGGTCGCTAACGAGGAAACGATCGACGAAAACAGTTTGTCCGAATCCAACTACAAGGAACAGTACAAAGAAATGAAGAGGAAATTGAGACTGTTGATCTACGTAAGTTTTATGACCGTAGACCAATTGAGACCGTTTCAATTTTAACACCATTTGCACATTAATCGTTAAGTTTATCAAACACTTGTCTGGTCTATAAGCGATCAATATACTTGTTTATTTAATATTGAATGTATTGTTTTGAAGGAGAATGAAATCTTTCAACTAACTCTGAAGACCACCCAACGAAAACTTCTGAGAGCATCACGAGACAAAAGCCTATTACTAGACAGGTTAATACAATATGAACGCGTTGAGCTCAGCAGCAGCGATGATGAACTGACAGAGTCATCAGATGACGGCGATTGCATCAAACCAGAACCCAAAAAGTATATTGTTCACTTTAATTCTAAAGATGATTTAGATTTTTGTTGATTGTATACGCCTCAAAATGTATTAAATTTTTTTCAGGAGACAGTGTATGATATAATATCTAATGTTTCTGTTTTGATTGATAGGTTTTAAATTAGCATAGTAAAATTTATAATAGGTTTGGAATAAGACTAAGAAAATTATATATTCTAATTTTTGTTTATCTTATAAATACATAAATTAAATCTATGCTCTTAAGTTACTTACATAATATTGTTTTATCCGTGTAGTAACAAAATTATGTTTTAATATAATAGTAATATTTTAAATAAAATATTACAATGAGAAATTATAATTAAAATATATTTATATATTTTGTAATTTCAGACGAAAAGAAACCCAAGGTAATAATTCTATGGCTGGTGTTGGTAAACAGTTGAACAGTTGTCAAACAGCTACTTCAAATCCAACCAAGAAACGCAAACCGTCTACACCTAAAGTTTCAAAATCAGCATCTGTGGTATAATTCAATTAAACTTATCCATAATACACATTTATTATATGAATAAATTAAAAAAAAAAAAGTATGTCATTGGCAATAACAGATGAAAAACTTTCTAGTTTTTAACATTTATTTTCTAACAATTCCAGGGGCTTTTATTTAATTAAAAATATTTTTTATTAATACCTGTTTTTACTAACTTACTATTAAATTTTAAACCTTTATAAAAATAAATTAAGCTTTACTGGTGCCAATTAATTTTTTTTTTAAATATTTAAAACTTTTTCATTTAAAATTGATTTTTTGTGTTTACAAAATTAAACAAATTGTAATTATAAGTATTAGATTTTTTTTTATTATTTATGGTAATTTTTTTAATTTGTTTTCAGTCACTTCTACCAAATGAACCTCATTCTGAAAATGTTTTGTCAATATCAGAAACCAACAAGACATTAGTCGACTCCAAGTCCGGAAGCAATAGTTATAATCAACATACATTACCAACCGACATGTTTAATGACAATTTTTCAGTTAAAAGTGAATCAAATAGCTTGTATGACATGGATGCATCTCCAAGTAATGTCACCGAAGATATGATCAACATTGAAAGTGTAGGAAAATAAGTTTAAATTTTGTTGAGAATTTGTATTTATTGTTTTTCATTGTACATACATTTGATCTATAAAAAAAAGATAAGTATATTTTGTATAAAAAATGTCGTTTAAAAATGTTATGCATTCAAAAACAGTTTTTTTAATTTAAATCCTTTCTGACCATTATAAAATTGTATATGTCAATTAAATACCCAGAATATTTCACTGACATCACTTATACATATACTATAAAATTAAACAAATACAAATGCATGTAAATATAATATATAAGTAAATCTGTTAATTGGTTTAAAATATTGTTCAGACTTTACTTGGCGTTACAATCTTATATGTATACGAAATTGTACAGAAAATAATTTATTTGACAAATTTAAAATATTAATATCGCATTAAATGAGAAATTGTTTTTCTTTTTATTTACATAGTGTTTTACATTTGAAATGACAGTACATATTTCAATGAATATTACAATTGGAAAAAAAAATTGCCTGCGTAAAAAGGTCATCAAAGTTGTTTATACTTCTAGGTAATTTTTTTCTAATTTTAATATTTTATAGAGGGATTTTCAGTCACATTAAATTTGAAACACAATGTATACTTAATTAAGCAAAATTTGATGTTTTCTCCAAGCAATTATACAAATATGCTGTTGACACGAAGAGATTTACATTATTTGACATTTGGGTCGTCTTCGGCGACGGTCCTCGGACAATTCTTTTGGATGATTTCGTATGATGCGCACCACCTATCAATGTTACACAAAAAATATTTAATATCAATATCATTGAAGAGTATTATTGTTCATTACATAACCCACTATGGAAGCAGAACCAACAAATTTGAAATACCTATACACGCAAGTTTTAAACGATATGGAGTTCACAAAATGTAACCAGCATGTTGTAAGGACATAGATTTAATATACAATATTTAATCAATGATAATAGCTTTAGAAGTGTTAAGGATTCTGTTATTATAATACCTTACTTTTATTTATTGACCTCACTAATGTACATTCTAGGTACTTTTAGTATTTATTTTACTTACTAACCTTAAGGGGATTTTACTCTCCTTGCAGCTGTATTAAATTTAGATACATTTATGTTTTATAAATGGAAATATTACCTACATTATTAATTTTTTGATTTTCGGAAAATCAACTTTTATCATGATAATTTTTAATGAATTATAGCTAACAAGTTGTTACTAAAAGACTTCCTGAACACCGTAAAGTAATAAATTACATGATAAAAAACTGATGTCAAAAGAAATTTGATAAAAAATTGATTGGTAGAAAATCTATCAAATTATAAATACTTTTGAAATTTTTTTAATTTTAAGATTGAATATACAATGTTTGAAAATAATTATAAATAAAAATTAAAAAAATTTAATATACTAAGGTTTATTAAAAACAATGTTTCTATAATATCCGAGACCAGCTCAAACATTGTGATTAAATTTTATGATTATACAATAAAAATGGTATTTTTTACCCTTGTCTTCTCTTCATACAATATAAGGTTGGCCAAAATCTCCACATAGTTTTGACTACCTTACCTTGGTGTTATTTTTCCTATACCACAGCAGTTCCCAAATCTTTTTGAGTCACATATCCTCAAAACAAAAAAAATTAATCACACCCTCAACAAAACATTTTTTATTATTTAAATATAAGCAAATTATTGTCGATCTTTAAAGTAAATAAATGTTAATATAATATATAATATAAATATTTGTCTTGTGTCTCCTTAATAAGTGCTTGCGACTCCCAGGGGAGAATATCATATGGTAGCTGTTATATCCCAAGAAATTATTTGGTGAGTAATTTTATTCTCTAATTATTTCTCACCATGATTGCTCTTACAACTGTAGTAAAGGTTTTAATTGATCCCTATGCATATGCGTATGATCTAACCTTACTTTTAATATAACAAATTTGTACTACAAAAAAAAATGTGTACAGACTATTTTATTGTTGCACAAGATGAAAGAAAAATTGGAATGAAAATAAGTTACAAATACAGTTTGCATTGTTTCTTAGATATAACTACCTCATGGAAAGCACCATCAATATTTTGCGGTGGATCTTTGGCACTTGTTTCCATGTATGGTAAATTCAATCGGTTGGCCATTGCGCGTCCTTCACTCTCGCTGATCTTGCGCAAATGCACAAGGTCCACCTTATTGGCGACCAACAAAATTGGATATTCATCTCTGAAAAATTAGAAATTAGAATATCAAATATTAGTTTTACCATTAAAAATTTAACACTCACCTATCTTTGACCCGAAGAATCTGAGTAAAAAAATTAGGAACGTTTTTAAAACTATTTGGGTCAGTTACGGAATAAACTATCATGAAACCGTCTCCTTTTCTCATGTATTGCTCACGCATTGCGCTGAATTCTTCTTGGCCAGCTGTATCCAACACTGCAGAAAAATTAAAAGAATAAAAATATGGAAAAAAATACTAAGAAAGTTTTCATGTAAATAAAACAACTATTGGTTATTGTATGTAATTCTAGCTCGAATTACTCCTTACATTATTTTTTTTAATACATTTAACTTATTGTAAAATGTATAGCTTTTATAAAAGTCATATAAATGTATAGTTAAATGAGTTAATAAATTATATACATTCTACATAATAATACAATAATATTAATTTTGATAACATTTAAGCAAAAATAAATAGAATGCTGATAATGGCGAATATTTCATAACGATTATATCCATATTTGGACAACTATTACTTATCAGAGCAATATTTTTATTTAATAATTTATATGTTTTAAATAAGTGATACACTTTTATCCCAGTTAAAGTTTCTTTTGCCATTACCATAAACAAAGCGCAAGGTCAAACATTCAAGTACGTTAGCGTAGATTTTCGTACAGAGTGCTTTTCACATGGGCAATTATACGTGGCATTTTCTCGAACTAGGGACCCGAATCATCTTATGATTTTAATTTCAACAGGAAATATAACAAAAAACATCATATACTCAGAAGTCTTATAAAATTCTTATTTTAATTCTTTTTTTTTCTTTTTTTTTCTTCGTCAACCAAAAATTATTTCTTTTTTATCTGTATTTATTTTTATCATTTATAACGCTAGAAAAATTTCAATCCATTTTCATTAACCGTTTTTTTTTTATATTTACTTGCCGATCACATTAAACAATAATATTTGAATAAAAAATTCTACATATCATGGTCTGAAGGCAAAATAAACAACCAATCACGGGCGAAGCTGTGACGGGTCGGCTAGTATAAAATAAAAGAAAAAGCTCAAAAGTTGCTCAAATTTTTTGAAAATGCTATCATGTCTAGGTAAGGATAATATAATTAAAGCAACCCAAATTTCAAGTTTTTACAAATGTTTTTAACCGAATTACAACAAAAAACTCCCAAAATTAAAATGTCTATAAATAGATCAAAAATTGATGAAATTTTCGAAATTTGAACCGTAAGGAATAAAATCCAAAATACAACAAAAAAGATTTTATGTAATTTTTCATTTGAAGCAATATTTCTGGTAGGAAACGTCGTTCATAATTATTTAATATTATAAAATCATGAAATTGTATGAATTGTAAATTTGTAAATTGTATGAAATTTCTCCTTTAACTGCTTTTATTTCGAGTACCGTTTCGAAAATCGAAAAATGATTCCTCTATAGTACCAGCTCAAGAATATTACCTTTCACAAAAGATGCTACACTTGATACTTTTGAGCAAGTTTAGAAGGAGAAAAAGTGTTTACAGAACAAAAAAGAAAAAAAAAAAGAAATAAACATCATTGTAAAACCAATACATTCCTTGCTCCGCTCAGAATCTAAAACAATGGAGTTACAGCTTGAAAAAGTTTGAATAATTCGACTACCAAGCCACTATATTATCAACAAACAATTATTATTTTAAGTTTACCTAATAATTTCATTTATAACCTAAAGAGTTTTTTGTTAACACTAAAAACCATTAAAACTGTGTAAAAACAGTGTTTAACAAATTATGATCACGTTAGATTCCATAAAGTAAAATTATAAATATTTATTTAATTATTGTAACCAACCGGTTAAAAATTACACTGATTTTCAAAATGAATTATTTAGTTTATAAAAATAAAAATTTTGTTCTACCCACTCTACTATGCATTAGTTGCATAGTTGTTGATCCTAATCACTGGAAAAAAAGGAAACTACCTAATGCGCTCCCCTTTATATCTCTAACCATTCGGTACATTTAGATCTCAGGATAAAATTTGTAAAAGATGAATTCACTACAAGCGTTTCCACAGCAGACTGCTCAATCACCCAAACCCACTAATAAAAAACGAAGCAGTTCCTAAAATTCCCGTTAGACATCTTAAACATAACTGGTATTACGACTTGCTAGACGCATGAATTCTAACTTCTACAAATCTTAAGTGTTCATAATAGGTAGTGCCATCAATGAGTGGCTTCTTTCTTCAAACTTTTCATTTTTATTTAATTCTGTATCAAATTTGCTTATTGTTCTTATGAACAGATTGTAAATATCTTGTAAAAATAATAAATAAAAAGTTTATAAAAATGTATAAATGGATATTAAGTATGAAGTGGGAGGTTTATCTCCTTTAAAATAAGTAATAAACAATAGTTGTTCCTATAAAATTTAAATAATAATAATAATCTACATAAAATCAAAAAATTATGTATGACATAATATTGTTTGAAAATATTAGCAATCATCAGAATTTGCAAAGACCACTCTACAACTAAACTAAATAAATAATGAATACCAATGTTTATCATAATCAAAATATACTAATAGTCGAAAAAGTAAAATTTATCAATAATTGCAAACCAACTATTAAATCAAGTTTAATATGTCAATATGGCATAGGTGGCATGCAGCAGAACATATTATTACCATCGAGTATGCAGAATTCATCATCGACACAAGTGTGCTGGATATAACTGTCCTCAATGGTCGGATCGTAATCGGCTACAAACATTTTTTGAAAAAATTGAATAGTGATCGCGCTTTTACCCACACCGCCGTCACCGACCACCACCAGCTTGTATGTAGGTAATGGATGGTTGGGGGCCTGGGTTATGGCGCGACGATGGCGGGTGAACTCTTGTTGTGTCGTGTACGCGAACCGTGACGTCAGTTTGTCTAAACAGGAAAACAGAAAACGACAGGATCGTTAGTACGTGATCACCAGATCGTATTTTAAATTTTGTTTTTTTTCTCTCTCTATCTCTCTATCAACCTCTTCCTCTCGTAACGTTTTTCCCGTTCCCGACAACGTTTACCTGAGTGCCAAACTAGTTGGATTTACGTGATCGAACGGGCGAACGTCATTACCACAGCTTGGGCAGGGTTCGTGCACAGGGAAACTTGGCGTTTGGTTGTAGACGCGTTAGAAAAGCGGCACTCGCGGAAACGGAGACTCCCGTTTCAGTGGCAGCGAGTACGTTCGGTTTTCCTGTAAGTAAGTTTCAGTTATCGGAACACGACGTGGGTCCATACGCGATCAGTGA
This sequence comes from Sipha flava, assembly GCF_003268045.1. NCBI lineage: Eukaryota > Metazoa > Arthropoda > Insecta > Hemiptera > Aphididae > Sipha > Sipha flava. Next base: position 792,790 of record NW_020273608.1, read on the forward strand.
GAAGTGCCGAAGTCGTAGTCGTAGTCGTCGTAGTAGTATAATAATAATAATAATAATAATAATAATAATAATAATAGTAATAGTAATAATATATCGTCGGGAAAGACAAAAATATTTATCAGCACCCCGAGTGCCTGGGACGGTTGATAAGACGCGATAAACACACGGTCATGAACGGGTAACCGCGGCGGCCAAGGACGGTTAGGATTAAACGCGCGCATGCGCTGGGTCCAACTATAGTGATGATAGCGGTCTGATAGCAGACCCTTATAGGTCCGCTGCATGTTGTTTCGATGTTTGAAAAATGTATCGGGTGAAAATAGCCGTACGTATCGTGCACGTGCTGGACGGTATTCGTTCCCGTGGTCCGTATGCGTAGTCCAGACCATCCATGCGAAATTCTCTCGCCAGAACCGAACATGACTATCAGCAACAGCAAGGGATACATCTTGCACGAAGGCCCTGCGTACTCGTTGGCGCTGAACAAGGAGCATACCCACGTAGTGGTCGCAGGAAGGAACGGTAAGCTTTGGGGTTTTCGAATGGTACAGTGCCCATACCGGTTTCGTAAGCTTCCGACGTTAAATCTCATGTTGTTCCAGTGTTCAAGGTGTTCCTCATCGAACAGGGTGGCTTTAAGGAATGCGTCAACTTACGATGTGGCAAGACGTCCAGTGTGCAGAGCTCTTCGAGCATGGATGTTGCTTGGAACCCAACTGATGGTAAGGATTTGGTGGCGAACTCCCTGTGTTAGCCATTTACTGATAACTAAATTCAACATTCCCTGGGGTCCAGAGGAAAATATAATTTTAACAAAATACCTATTAAAAGATTTATTAAAGCTTCTGCGTGAAAAGTAAAATCATATGAATAAAGAATTATTTGAATTCTTGTACAGGCACACGAATATATTTTAATTGAAATGCAATTATCTATGGTCCAGTTCATGGATCATAAAATAAAGTTTTTAGCCATGCACTTGCCAGTGTTCAATGTATATTTATTTGATTTTTCTTTAACTTTGTAGCTGTTTAATTTATTTTGCTCTATGTGGTTTTAAAATATACATTTTTTATTAAATACATCCCGATATCTAATCAGCTACATGCCTAATTTTACATTTATAGACAATGTCTTAGCAACTGCTACAACTGGTGGTGCTGTTGTAACATGGAACTTAAACAGATCTTCTAGAAACAAACAAGAGCATGTTTTCTACGATCATAGGAGAACTGTTAACAAAGTGACATTCCATTGTGTTGAACCAAATTTGCTTATGTCCGGATCTCAAGATGGTACCATAAAATGTTTTGATTTGCGATTGAAAGAAGCTCCAAAAACTTACTCAAGGTATTTTTGTATTAATAGGTACTTATAACACTGTTTAAAAATGTCAACTATGATCTTGTAGTGATTCTGAAAGTATTAGAGATGTCCAGTTTAGTCCACATAATAGTTATGTATTTGCTGCAGCCTCAGAAAACGGTACTATTCAAGTATGGGATACTAGAAAAGCTGAAAAGTGTTTAAATAAATTTTCTGCTCATAATGGGCCAGTGTTCTCTTGTGACTGGCATTCAGAACTTCAATATCTGGCAACTGCAAGTCGTGATAAAACAATCAAGGTAACATTTAGATATAACGGTTATTGATTTCCGACTAGGACATTTAATACAATTATATTGATAGATTATGCATTATTTTCTTTTTTTAAAGTAAGTATACATGATCATAGGCTTGCTTTTGTTATGGGCTATCATATATTAATAGAAACCGTGTGTGATTATGTAACACAATATTATATATATTGTGTAAGACATCACTATATTTAATTAAATGGTCATAAACTGAGTAATAATTAAAAGATGCTATAAACTGTTAATTCATATTCCTAGAATAACGAATTAGGTTAAATCTACAAGACCTATCACTGGATATTGCCAAAACAACAAGTTATATGACGTCAGTGAAGCAATATAAAAGTATGATGGAAATTACCATAAATCAGATGAGTTCTAGTCATTGCAAAGCAAACAAATTGCAAGCAAATTCATGTCACTTAGTATCAAAATTTTGATGAAGACTTTGAATTGTAAAATAAACGTGTTAAATGTATTAAAAGTTAAGTCTCATGTCTAATTAATTAAAATTAAACACATCTTTGGCTGCTCAATTTGAAATTGAGCCAGTGGCACGTAACACTTTGATGAACTTTTAAATGTTTTTATTTTACTTATATTTGTTTTATTTACTTAAATAATAATCTGATAGGTATAAAATTTAAACAATTATTTTTTATTATAATTTTTTGCGCAGGGACTTAGGCTTCTATACTTTGTAGTAAAAATTAGTTAGGTATAACTTGTGTTGGAAAAGTTTTTTTTGAAGGCACAAAAATTTTCTTTTATCAGAATAGTTGTCTCATACAGATAATTAAAAACCCCAGTTACTGGTATTAAACCGATAAATATGTGATATATTAGTACAGCCACATTATACCACCCAGCTGTAATTCCTATTTTATCCAATTATATTATTACAATAAATCTGTTATATTAAGGCATTGTAACAAAATAACTATATTTAAACTATTTATAGTGTGTAATTAATATTATACAAATATATATCACATGTGGTTTTGTGACTTGTAGTTAGATATTAGTCAAGAAAAATTAAAATCCATTTTTATTTGTTTAGGTATGGAATGTTACAAATAAACCGGTTGCTGAATATACAATTAGCACTATTGCTCCTGTTGGACGTGTCAAGTGGAGGCCATACCGTAGATATCATTTGGCATCTAGTGCTTTGGTTCTAGACTCTGCTATTAATGTTTGGGATGTACGCAGGCCTTTTATTCCTTACGCATCATTTGCTAAACATACTGATGTAGCAACTTGCATTGCTTGGAAAGGAGATCCTTTTGTACTTTTGTCTACCAATAGAGTAATATTTATATATTAAAATTTATGATAACATTTTAATTATTTTTAATAGATATTTTAATTACAGGATAGTACTTTGCATCAAAATTTCATTAGTGAAGCAGATTTACCATTGGAAAGTGCTAACCTACAAGGTATGGCTATCAATAGAGATGGAGATTTGGTATACTGTTGTCCAGTCAATTTGAGTAAAGTTGAAGTGCCCAAACCTAAAGAAAATTCCAGGTGATAAAATATTTAAAAAAAAAAAAATACATTTAATTAGTAAAACATTTGAAAAATAAAGAATTCCAAGTATTATGTTTAAAAAACTGCTGTCTCAGGAAAACTTCAACTACAACTAGCGGGGAAGAAGAACTAAACACATCAAGCGAAATGAAAGTATTCCGTGATCCAAAAATTGTTACATATTTATCTGATGATGCAGAGTGTATTCAGATGTGTGCTATTCAGTATAAACTTAGGGGAAGATCAATAGGAGAACTATGTGAGCACAATGCCAATGTTGCTTCCAGTGTTGGAAGACCAACAGTAATTTATTTTGCATAATAAATACTCCTATTCAATAGTATTGACATTAATCAGCTTTCTAAATAATATTTACTATATAGGTGTTTTTATTGTGGAATGTGCTACGAATACTATATGATCGTATATCTCTAATTTCTCTTAAGGAAGATATTATGAGTAGTTCAAACATAGAAAGCAGCTATGATGATGATGGAGAAGACCGAGCTGGGTCCAGTAGTGATGAAGATGGTCTCAAAGCAGATAAACAGAATCAGTTGGGCGATTTCTACTTTGGTGATGCAGAAATCGATCCTTTGGATGCTGAGCACGATCAATATGATTGTCTAGGATTGCAGATGGACAGTAAGACCGTAGAAGAAGATAATGATTGGGAAGTTCCTGCTGAATCCATTGCATTGAGGCATGAAATTTCACATCAGCCCATAGTCGATGATCCCTACATGCCTGAATTAGCGTCTGTTTCTAATAAAATGAGTAGGAAATAAATAAAAGCATGATTGTTTTTAATGAATAGCATTAAACTTATTAAAATTTTCAGATAATAACAATATTTCTGCACCATTATTGAGAATAACATCTCCTGCAAAATTTGATGCCTGGAATCCGTCCGAGATAGTTGTTGAAGCTCTTCGTCATCATGTTGACCAAGGTGATGTCCAAACAGCAGTTTGTGCATTGATTGTATTAAGTGATGAGATTAGAAATGAATTGACCAATCCCAAACGTCCTTGGCATCTTTTACACGATGAAATTGAATGTTGGTGGTTAAATTACCTTGAATTACTTAAACAATTTAAGCTATGGTCCTGTGCTACAACGGTATTAATAAAATAGTTCAATTGATCATCTTGTAAAAAACAATATACTGTGGTTATAAATAATTTTTTATTCTATTTAAATTAGGTGATTCAACTATCTCGCATTCGTAACATATTACAATTACATCGAACTTCAACGTCAGTTTATTTGAGTTGTGGTTGGTGTTCTAAAGGTTTAACTCGAAGTAGTCGACACTGTTACAACTGTCAACATTCTGAATGTGCTCGATGTGCTCTATGTCAAAGAATTGTGCGAGGAATGTATGCTTGGTGTCGAGGATGTGCACATGGCGGACACATTGGACATATGAAACAATGGTTTATGGAGAATAAATATTGTCCAACTGGATGTGGTCATATGTGTGAACATTAGTAAGTATTAATTTCATTGCATATTTTAATATAATAAATCTAAATGTATATGCCATAGTTCATTAAATATAATTTTGTAATTTATTTTATTACTGGGGAATGAGATGGCAGTGCTGATTGCGCTCCATCACCAATTCAAAACCATCCATGGATAGCCTCAGTTGTCTGTTTATAACAAACCTAATGGTTTAAAATATAAAAATAATAGTATAAACTTCTTAGTTTGAAAGTTATAGGTAGAAAAAACACAAGTATATACTTTAAAATGATATAATAAAATTGTATAAAAATAATACATAAAATATGATTGGATTTTAAAGGTTATATTAAGTATTAAGCAATAATATATAGTATGTATTACATACATAGAGACATATTATGTTCAAAAAGTTTATTTCACCCGTAATAAATATACATTCTAAGTATTTGGAACACATTGAATAATATATATATATATATATATATATATATATATAAGATTATGATAGTATAAGCATAGATTATACTTAGTTAAATTAAAATTGTATCAATTCTGTGATAAAAGCTTAAGAATGGGTATTAAAAGGAGACATTTTATCATAAAATCATATAAAGTGAAAATCCTTGATATATTTTTAGGACGAAGATAATGAATCAATACTTTTCAGAAAAAAAAATTAAAATATTGATAGAGCTTTAAAAATAATAATAAATAATAAAGAAATTAATTTTCTTAAATGTTGATGGTCTTTTCTTTTCATACAATATTACATTTCAACTTCTTCCGTCTATTTTTGTCTTTACCTCGCCCATTTGCTCCTTTAACATCTTCCTTCTTGCGAGCACGTATCTCACGCATCAAGTCAAAAAATACCTGTAATAATGATTGATTGTTGTTAACCTATTTATAAAACATTTAATTATGTTTTTACTCACTTTATCAACATTATCTCTTGTCTTAGCAGATGTTTCAACATATGGCACACCCCATTCTTGAGCTCTTGACTGAGCTTCATTAAGGGATACTTTTCGTTTATCTGTTAAATCTCCTTTGTTACCAACCAATAGAAAAGGTATATTTTCATCATTCTTTACTCGAAGAATTTGTTCTCTACCAAAATTAATTAAAACTCAATTAACAAAATAAATGTTTTTTTTTTTTTTTTTTTTAACAAAAATACATTAACATTAGTCATTACTATAAATAAATACAATAGTATAAAACTTTAAATATATTAATCTAGAGTTAAGATAAAAATAGCCTTTATTACTGATTTAAATTGTATACATTTTCTATTTATATATATATTTTTAAAATACTAGAATAAATGCATTTTTATCATGGACAACATTTCCAAATGATTATTTTGAAGATTGCAAGTAGTATTTTTCACTATACAATTGAAATGGTCTGAACCTTATATTAAATTAATTTAATGTTAAATAATTTGATAAAATATACTTCAATAATTTATCTATTTACATTTTTGGTGCATTATAAGTGTTTATAATTATTAAATCACTGATCTATCTGTTAAATTTGATATATTAATTATTACAAATCATTATACCATAAAATTTATACTACACATTTATAAAGTATTGATAAACATAAACATGATAGTGTATTGCATTTTATCTATTTATTACTTAATGTTGGTAATAGGAATATAAGATGATCAAGAATAATTCTGTACATAACATACCTAAATTCCATTGTTGCTTGAAAACTATCATCTTCTGTAATAGAAAATACACATAAAAATCCTTCGCCACTTCGAAAATAGTTGTCACGTATAGCAGCATAATCTTCTTGACCAGCTGTATCCAATATATCGATTTGAACTTCTTCGCCATCCAAGACAACTTTCTTACGGTATGAGTCAGCTTTAGTCGGTTCATAATCTTCAACAAACTACAACAGGACATGTGAAATTTAGTTACATCATACTATTAAATTAATAATAAACATAAATATTTCTACACACCTCGTCGTACATGAATTGAAGGGTAAGAGCAGATTTACCAACACCACCACTACCAACCATTATGACTTTGTGCAAAGCGGGCTGTTGAGCACTATTTTTCTTCATGGTTTGTTATAAAAATGTGCTGTTGGCGCTGTAAAGAAAATATGAAAAATGGCATACATCTATATTAATTGTTGTCTACATAAATGCACAGTACAATGCGATTCTAATGGTGGGTCAAGTGAAATCTCTGTATGGGCATAGCTTTCTCACTAATTACGTACGAAAACAATTATGGGAAGAAAAAAAAAATGTTTGAATAATATTAAGGCGGTGTCTACCATCCGTCAGTGGTCAGTGGACACGAGTCGTGGCGAGTGGGGAAGGGGAAACGATGAGAGGATTTTGATTATAAAGTATTAAAAAAAAAAAGTAATCACCTTGTTTACGTTACTACAAAACAATTATAAAAAGAATCTTGAAGTCTTCTGTTAAACGTTAATGATTAATTTATTTTAGAGTCTTACATAGGAAAGTGTTAATTGATTTTCGAAAGATAAATATTGTTTACATTCTAGTTGTGATATCAATGAAGATTTTGGTTGGTTTATTGAGTGTTAGTAATCGACGAAGCGAAACTACCAGTGTGACCACACCGAGAGAATATTTCTTGATTCCCAAAAGTTTCGATTTACGCCAATTATTTTAACAATCTATAAATAATTTTATAAATATACCGTGTTGTAAGTGCAGAGAAACAAACGAGTGTATATGCATCGAGGACGATCTGCGCTTGGCTGCCTAGTGCCGGTTAGGTTAGGTTAATGCCGGCTTTAGGTTTTACGTGGCCCCGGACCATGTAAAAATTGTTAATTTTTTACTATTGTTTCGAATCAGGAAAGTGGTAATAAAATAAAGGTTTAATTGCCCCTTTAAAAGTACTTGATGCATTATGATGTGTCTGTTTTTCGATCGTTTACTGTACCATGTATTAGATGTTTGGTATAAATTTACCCGTAAAGCGTTTACAGAAAAAGATTTGCGAAAAAAGAATAATGTATAACTGCTGTTTTTAGTAGTTGTATTACGTTCAATATATTTACTGATATCTTTAGGCTTTCTTTTTGAAAAAATCCCGAATACGTCGCTATTATATGTGCGTATCCAGTTAACGAATTACTTCGGATTATTCAGCTATATATTTTATCCACGTTCCGGATATCTTCGGTACGATTTTTCTTATCGATCTCGTTCTGCGTTGCATATATTTATGTTGTATACATTAATTTTTATTTATCTGTTAAAAAAAATGTTTCTGTTAAAATTGATTATAATAATTTATTTTTATATAAATATATAGCTATTATATATTCTTTTTCGAATGCACCTATGTCTTTAGCATATTGTGCGCTGACGTTTTCGAAAATTCCAACTTCGGAGTGCATACCTGTGTCTTCGTAACCATCAACAGTGATAATGTAAAAATGGCACCTACGATGGGTCTAAAACGTCAGGAAACTACGAAAGCCACCGAAATTCTGTAAAAAGAAAATATAACAGTAATAATATTTTCATGCACTATCCGACGTTCGGTTCGTGTGAAAACCGTGAAAGTACTTACTGCAAAACACGGCGGAAACGTCTATTTTGGCATGTGCGTCAGAGTGTAAACAATGTTCGTGAACGCTGGGTGACACAGAATGATTAATATGTCATAAATAATAATCATCGTTACATTACGTATGTTATAATCCCCTTGCCGTCCCCTTGGCCCTTACTCAGTATTGTAATCGACGAGATAAACGTCGCCATAAAAGACGGATTTTTATGGAAATACTATATGTGTTGTGTAGCATATTTCTACGCGCGACGTACTTATCTGTGTATGGTCTACGACAAGTAGATTGAATAATTGTTTGTGTTATTATAATATTTTAACCTTGTATTATTATTATTTCATCCGGACACGTATTTAACACGACGTCGTGTGAACTTCATTCTTCTATAAAAGGTCGATGATGTGTTATTGTAACTATTTTTATGTTATTATTCGAATATGTAATTTATACGTTTAAGTTCTTCTTTACTTCACATCAAGTACTTTATATTGTTTGATTATTTTTAAAAATTATTTCGACAAGTACACTATCCGGTTGAAAAAATATTATGTTAAAAATGTAATAAAAAATAATGTTCTAAAATAAGTATATCCAGAAAATAAAAATATATTAAATAAAAATCATTGAAAATAAGTAGGTATAACATTTTAAATTGAAACAAATTAATTTATGTAATTATACTTTAAGAATATTTTTTAAGTATTAAAATTTCAAGTATAATTACAATTTATTCTATAAATTGTAATTAAATAATAATAACGAAAAACAAAAAAAGAAGAACCTATGTACTGACTGAATTACTCTGCCTTGTCCGAAAAATATTTTACTTTTTTAAATTAGAGAAATTACCTATTCGATGTGAAAACAAATGTTAGGTTGAAAAAAGTGAGGAATTGTCGTATATTCCAACGATATTTATTTATACTATATTAAATTTTCATAGTCCTCCATTGGTGACCATTGAAATTTACATATTATGATGAACTAAATCACAACAAATTAAAAATAAATAGCCCACGATAAAAGGTTGATTGATTTATTAAAACCAAATTATTAATATAACAAAACCACAATCTCACATTTAAGCGGAAAAAAACGACTGTCTGACCTCTATGTTTGTCTGTTATATTTGCATGTGAAATCGTATGAAATGTTTTATAAGCATTCTTTACTGTCACGAAGCAATGCCAACACACAATCGTAATACTCTGTTTTAATATTTAATCCTTATGTATATTAAAAACCGTTATTATAAATATTTAGGTGTTCGTAACAATGGAATTCCAGAGCCATATCATAACAAATATTTCACCTGAAGTAATGCCTAACGGTAACTACAGTTTGCGAGTGTATTGCTAGTCTTAAATAAAAAAAAAAGAGGAGAGCGACAAATTTTCCTAACGTAACGTGTCAAAATGTAACCGATATTCCCCCCCCCCCCCGCGTGCCAGTTAATTATGTGTAACTATAAATATATTATAAAAAAAATGTATGAATTTAAATGTATTTATTATATTTATTCAGCAACTAAATTTAAAATTTAATTTATGAAAATAACATTACATAAGTATTTGTTAGATTCCTTAATGTGATTTTTGTTGTTTTACATTAGATGCCAGTTCGTTTTGATTTGGTTTAATGTTTGTACTACTTTATTCACCTGTTGGTTGATTTCTTAATTGATATATAAGATATTAAATTTCATAAAAATATACATGGATTTGATTAAAAAAAAAATTAAAACAAATCAAAGAACAATCTAATTATAACAATATAAGTAGCACTAATAATTCATAAATTTATAAAATCTGCAATATTTATCCACAAATGGAAGCAGTGGTATTTTCATACCCAGCGCAAAGTTTGTTAGTCTTGGGCGCATCCAGGAAAAATAATTTAAACTAGCTATTTAATTCATGGTTCATTGAACACCAATAACATCTTACTCTATACAGGTAATTTCATAAAGCATAAAGTCGTGCGATTGTATTTTATTTGAAAAATACAAATATTTTAATAATTAAAAAAAAAGTAATTTAATTTAATTTTATATTATCTTATTAACTTATTTATATTAATTTTTTATATTTTATTTAAATAAGTTCACTTGATATGTGAACTAAATAATGTAGCAACATGCTTATGTATTATTGTTATTCAAGTTAATTAAAGTGAATTATTTTGTGAATTGTTTGTATTTATTCAAGTAGGTAAAATATAAATCAAATGTAATTTCATAATACTTTGACTGTCTAGATTATTTAGTTTTTAATAAAAAAAAGAATTATTAAGCTTTAAAATATAGGTACTTTAATTTAGCAGTTACCAAATTATTATCCAGGTTCAAATAATAATACAGCATTATCTCGATTAACTATGTTCATTCTTTCGACAATTTGTATGTTTCAAAAGTAATGCCATAGGTGTATATATTGCACGTAGGCTAAAGAAGATTAATAAATAAAAAAAAAAACCATGTTTGGACTATGTTATAAATAGATTTATGGTAATAGTTGATATCCCCCTCAATTACAATCATAAAAATATTAACTTTCATGATGTCACGAATTCAAGTAAAATTAGAAGTGAAGTAAGAAAAATAATTTTAAACAGAAATTAAAGTCTCATTACTTCAAATGTCAAGCATTGATAATTTTAAGAAGTAAAAATATGCATTTATATATCATAGGTAAAGTAAATTGTAGTAATAAATAAAAAATTTAATTAAAATTCGACAAATAAAAAGTCTTGATTAACCGTGGTTTTCATTTATCCGTGTGATTCCATATTTAGTAATCTAAGAGATATAAAAATATTAAATTATTATTATTCAAAGAATTTCATGGCACACCATAAATGTTTTGACTCCATATGAATCATTCGGTGCAAGTGCAAAATGTCCGATAGAAGAGTCAGGAAAAACGTACATCGTTCCACTATATATCTAGAGGGGCATACATCTCCTCGATGACCATAACATTGGCTTCTTCGTTGGATCTTCGTCGTACGGATTGTCTACCACATCCACCAATACGTCTTTTCAAGTTAAAAAAAAAATACCAATCATACCGTTCACCCATTCCAACACTAGGAGTCTCGCTTTTTTTTTATACTTGAAATTTTTAAGTATAAGTATGTATTAAATGCAAAACCAGACCCAGGTTATTCAGGTAATATGATTGTGCAAAGGTTAAATAATACATATAGCAACAAATTTTATTGTACAACATAATTAATGCGGTTAAATGAGTGATTAGTGATTTTTACCTCTATGCTTTGTTCCTTTTCTGTACTGAAAAAAATTGTCATACCATACACATCTATAATACTTCAACTTATGACCAATAAACAGATAAAATGTATTTTTAATAAGATATATTTGCGAATGTCTAGAAACTATCTAGTTCAAACTTCACTACATGTCCCAATAACGTATCGTTAACTTTAATAAAATTATTTTATATCTTACAATTATTACTCGGTGCACACATTACTTAATATATACGTGTGTATCAGTATTTCAATGTCACCAACAATATTCTCACTTCAAATTTTTATTTTTATCGGAAATATAACACGTTCACATTTTAATAACGAATATATTTTAAAGGTACATTGTAATTTTTTACTTCACTTGCGCAGGGAAACTTGTTTAAGGGTGACTTATAGAAATTATTGTAAACATAGATTTAATTTGAATTTTCATATTTATCATTTTAAATAAACTAAATTAAATGTAATATAGCAATTTGTAAGTTACATTTTTAACAAACTTTATTTAACTTTAAATATACAATATATAATATTACAAAATATACAATAGTAATATATAAATAATACCAAAAACATATAAAAAAAAATAAATAAATAAATAAAAGTGTAGGTGTAAGTGTTAAGGGGGGCTGCACACTGAAGAAACTTGTATTAGAAACCAATTTAAGAAATAAATTTCATGAAACTAGTTTTATGAAATTAATTTCTTATTTGCGTACACCAGTGAAACTAAAGCGTGAGAAACTAATGTATAGTTTCGACAATGTCGTCTGATGATGAGGATGTGTTTATGTTATATTGGTGGCTTCGTAACAAAAAAAGGAAACGTAGGTATTGGATTCATCCACTTTTAAAAGATAAACAGCATAGTAGCTATGTAGTTGCAAAGGAATTAACCGCCGATGAGGATAAATTCCAAAGTTTCTATAGAATGTCTCAAGTTGCTTTTCATCGTTTAGTGCAGTCAGTTGGACCACATATAACGAAGAAAGATACTAACTGGAGAATGACTTTAGAACCAGAAGAAAAACTCATAATAACATTGAGGTAAGTTTAATTATATATTTTATTCTAGAAATAGAAATTCAGTAAAAAAAAAATTACAAATTTAAACATTTTCTGGGTTATAAAAATTAATGAAATTTAGCAGAAAAATACAGTATACTAATTACAAAATACTAGTTTTTGTTATTCAATTTTTTGGTCTTCTGAGCAAATATGGTTGAAGTTCTTGGTACAGCATGTTAGGGTGGTCAATCTCAGAAGAATTCTGTTCTGATGTGTGAGAGTGACCATCATATGATGAGGAATGATGTTGAAAAGTTGTTTGATAGTTGTTAGATGTCAAGTATGGTATTGGTGGTTGTCCAAGTGTTCTGTCAATAAGATTGCCCACATCGCGTCTGAAAGCTCTGAATTGCACTGTACTCATTTCTTCTAAATCTGGAAGTAGACTTAATAAAAAAAGTTTTTTCGCATTATCTTCATTTGGTGGTTTATTTGACTTTGCATGAATGTAGTTGATTATGCAATCGTCTGCAGTATCAACTTGTGTTTTTTTCTTTTTCTTTGGAGGCCCCATTGCATATTGGCTTGTAGTTTTGGTAGTATCTGCACTAATACTACAAGACGAAACATCGTATGTGGGATTTTCAATGTCATTGCGTATATCCGATCTGTTTATTTCGGTTGGGTTTTCTTCTTCAAATTCTTGAAATTCCTCGTTGTTCGGTGGTGATGGTAAATTTCCGGGTAATGATTTGTCCAAAGTAATTTTAATATATGGTTTTAGAAAACTCATATTTTCTGAAAGATACCACGTCTTATTTTTATTATTCACTCCAGATCCAGAAGGTGGCTTCTTTATAGCACGTGTATAAACTATTCTTAAGTTTCTCCACGATTCCTTGCATTCTTTTACTACAACAAAGAGAAAACAATTATTCTATTAACCGCTAGGCAGTATACAAATGAGTGTTTGACATGCATTTTTTAACTCTGTTTAATTATGAGCAATATTTATAAGAATTGGAGTTTTTATAAAAATCAATATTAATTATATTATTTTATGAGTATTTTTATCAGTACATATTCTATTAAATCGTAAAAAACAAGAAAATTTGTTTATTTTGTTAACCTAAAAATTCACAACATTTTTTTATTATATTGTTTCAGATATCTGGCCACAGGCGGCAGCTTTAGAGCTTTGGCTCACTACTTCGTAAGAGGTGAAAGAACAATTGGTATGACTGTTGCAGAAACAACAGAAGCTATATGGACCTGTTTACATCCAGAATGGTTACCTGTTCCAGATACAAATGCATGGAAAAACATTTCAGCACGTTATCAACAACTATGGAGTTTGCCTCACTGTTTGGGATCGATTGATGGCAAGCACATAAGAATTAAAAAATTTGGAAATACTGGCTCTCGTAATTTCAATTACAAAGGTTATTTTTCTGTTCAACTTATGGCGTGTGCAGATGCAGATGGTTGTTTTGTTACTATTGATGTAGGCGATCTTGGTAGAAACAGCGATGGGGGAGTTTTTCGTTCATCTCGTTTAGGTCGATGGTTGCAAGCTGATGGTCTTAATTTACCACCACCAGAACCATTACCATTTGACGAAAACGAACACAACTTCCCTTATTATTTTTCAGCAGATGAGGCATTCCCTCTTAAAACATATATTATGCGACCATATCCTAGAAGCTCTTTAACTGATAAGCAACGAGTTTTCAATTTTAGGCTGTCTTTAGGTCGTAAGACAGTCGAGTGTGCCTTTGGAATGCTCACATCTAAGTTTCGTGTGTTTGAAACGCCTATAGGTTGCTCAGAAAAAACCGTGATATCTATTAAAAAATGTGCATGTGTTTTGCATAATTACATTCGCAAAACAGAAGGAAAAATGTATACGCCAAGAAATGATGTTAATATTGATGAAGACACTCATATGCCGAATGTAAACTTAGAAATAAACAGAAACGTTAATTTAACGACAGCAAAGGGAATGAGAGACTACCTCAGTGATTACTTCTTAAAACCTGTTGTTGCTATTCCACCTCAATGGTTAAGAATTGTGGGAAGTATAGAGTAATCACATGGTTATTAAATATGAAAATAAAAATATCACTATAGTCGCTATAGATATATTTGGTAACTTATACTTATATTTATATTTATACTTATACTTGTATAAATAATAAATTAAGTTTATGACTAAAAACCATTGTAATCATTAATATTAACAAATATATATCGAAGTTATTTCAAAGTTGTTTACTAACCTGTTCGTCCTACCTCCTTTGAAACATTTTCCCAGGCCAGGTCGACCTTATCTCTATTTCTATAATCGTTTTTGTAATCGTACAAGCAGACGTATCCTTCGATTGCTTCTATTAATTTTGAATTAAAATCTCGTTCTCCTTTTGACATCGTATTTAAATATTTAGATAGCAATAAAAATATATAAAATCAATTAATATCGAACTTATATATTTAATTATTCACTAGCACTAAAGTGAACTCAAGTCATTACTCCGAATGACGTACGTTATGCTATTAAATAATAATATTATAGATATACGAGTCCACAAACGATATTTTGTATAAAAAAAAAAAAAAAACAAAGATACTATTGGTCAAAACATCGATAACGTTTCTATTATGGGGATTTATTTACTATGAAGATTATTATGGGGATTTTTATGTCGTTTATAAATAATATTCAATAAGTACGATAAATTCTATTTACTTTTGTTGCTATGTTGTATATACAAGGTACAGTGTATAGTGTATATAATATATATTATACTAAAATATGATAAATAGGTACCTATAGCATAAATAATATGTATAAAAACATGAACATGTATTTACAAAATGTAAAAAATAATAAAATTATAATATAATTATATTATTTCGTATAATTTATACGAAACTTTATTGTTAAAACCAAAATTACAAGTTTCATGAAACCGTGGTTGCGCAACTATTATAAATTTTTGTTTCATGAAACTCAGTGTGCGTATCTATTTGATTTTCAATTGAATGGTTTCATGAAATTAAAGTATCACATTTCATGAAATTAGTTTCTTAAAATAAGTTTCTTCAGTGTGCAGCCCGTCTAAGTGTTTTATGTGTAACATAAAACATAACAACATAACATAACAACAAGATAACAACAAGATAACAACGTATATAACAACATAACATATACATAAAAAAGTTAACAAAAAAGGAAATATTAATCATATTTTAAGTCTCTTCATAAGATGTTCAATTTTCCATAATGTATTTTCTAAATAAAAAAATACTAATATTACTACTTATTATTTACATTTCATTAATGTTTAAATTTCTGATGTTTATCTAATTTATCAAGTTCTTTTTAAAAAAATTAGCTAACATTTGTTTTATGATATTCATTAATAAGTTGTATTTACCTATTGTGTCGGATTTTTTTTTTATATTTTTTGTTTCGGTATCAAATTTTCTTTTGATACCGATTCTTTTGCCACTTATCTCATCTATAAAATAAAATAAGATAGTAAAAAAAAAATTTGTTAATATTTTATAGGTATCAATCTAATGAAATTTTATTGTGAATTACAATAGTTATAATGAAACATTAATTATTTTAAATTAAAAAAGTTGATTATAATTTGTTATACTTTTATCAAAAGTTTTGATAAATATTAAAATTATACTTACTGTACGCCCTAGTGATAGAATCATAATCTTCGTACCGATTGATGCATGATTTAATTTTTTTTATTTTTTTCTGAAAGTAAAAACATGCAATCGGTATTTTTTTTTAACAAACAATTATCCGGCACGTTTCATATACATTAATTGTTAACGAACTTAACATAAAAATAAGGAATCCAATATAATACTAATTATAATATACATATTTCACAGTTTTCAATTGAAACTTATATACTTAATGAATACATTTAATGAAGAATAGTATAATTTTTCATATATTTGAGGGGGTAATTTTTTTGATACTTACTTGATTCAGTGAATCATTTTTTAGCTTCCTTTTTACCCCTTGGGGTGGTTGAATGCCTAGAGCAAAAATATAAGTATCAAATACATACATTTTAAATAACTATTATATACTTAACATGTAAAGCTATGTGGTTTTAAATCATACGTACTTATATACAAATTCTTATTATAATTTGCCATTGTAGATTCAAATTTAATTTTCACTAAAATAGCTGAACGTTCGTATCAATTTTGTGTTGCGTTGAGGATGTCTCAAATAAGAGTGAAGGAAACTTGACAGTAACAGAATAACAAAACACAAAGTCAGTTTTTATTTAAGCCAGCAGCATCAAACTATAATTTAATTGAATAACAAATGTATTCAATAGTTTTATGTTTTAGTTTATAAATGTAAAAAGCCAATCTTACCTACTTTTATCATTTATATAAATGGTTTAAACTGTTTAAGTACGTACCAATATCAGGGACATAATTGGGGTCGGGGTTTGATGTGTGCCATTACACTATTAAAATAGTCCCAATTGGTCTGCTAAAATTATTCATCGTTATTTGTGTAATATTAATAATAATATATAAATATATTAAGTTGTTAAATTTTAACTGTTTTAGTACAATTTTTTTTATCGTTATAGTTATTTTAAATTTAACGAATTACAAATAGCTTCTACGTTTCTATCAGTAAAATCAATATTTAATGAATACATAAAGTTAATTAGTAATATATTGTAGTATGTCCAAAATAATTCTGTATCGTTTTTACAATCTTATGAAACATTAAAAATCATTCAATTGGTACAAATTTTACCGGTTTCATAAATAACATATCTTTTTTTTATCCTTTCAAAATGTAAAGTCGTATTTACGCACTACCATGGGTGATAGATAGGCTTAGCGACTTTTAACTATAAAAACATGCTTGTACACTTTAAAAAAAAAAAAACCAAACACGGTCTAATAATTATTTTATTAAAATTGTACATTATAAATTTAAAATATAATTCTTTTTTTTAAGTTACGGTATTTAAGAATTTATGGCTTGAGGTGTTTATTGAATTCAATGCTTCTTTGTGAGCCTATAATACTGAACAGAACCATTGCAAACACTCTCCGCTATAATTAAAAATGCGGCACTAGATTCATCCCTAAGATGAATCTATACCACCTATACAATATAAGCTTTGTTTAAATAAAATTATCTTTCAGTTCCCACACGGCAGTCTACTTTGGCTGTCGCCGACTAATGGGACTTTTGATAGCGACTCACGGCCCGAAACGAACAAATATATTCATATATCGATTGGAGAGGATTACCTAATTATAATTTGTTTACTTAAGTGTTTTAAATAAACATTGCTATTTTTAAGTTTTTTCAATTTTCGATTGCTTAGTGCTTTCTATCAATGCAAGTAGATATAGGTGCTGAAATTTTTTCATATTTTTCCTCCGCGTATTTTCTGATACATTTCTGTGCTTGGAATATAAGACTTAAAATATTTGTAACATAACCGTGACGTGTTGCCGTATAGGTTTATATTTATATTGTGTTATCAAACGAATTATTGAAAAAAAAAAAAAAAAATTATAATAATAAAGAAATTCGTACTGGTGCTCTATTCAAAAAATCTAAAAAGTCCCTGTAATAATAATATTGAATGTCGGTGATGCGAATTCCCACAGTACATTTAATATTCTATGCAGGCCTCGAAGTTATTGTTCAGACCTTATGAAATAACTGGACCGGGCCACTGTTATCTACTAGTAGATAACCGTGGTCCGGGCCGGTACTGACGCCGCGTCCAACAGTGAACGCGTCTAACGCCCCTGGCAAACCAGTCGTACACAAGGTATATAATCTAGGACCGCGGTGTTTGTCGCTACAGGGAGACCGTACATTCACACATTTTTTTGCGTTTGTTTCGCGTTTTTCGCACAATACAATTCGAGTGTTTATTTTTATGTTCAAGGTAATATTCAAAAAATAATTTTTTTCAAACCAAGATTATGAAGATTGAAAAAAAATTGTAAAAAAAAATCTTCATTGGATTATCACAGTGAGTACACGCATACATTTCTTGAACACCAGTGGCGTATTTAAGGGAGGGGGAAATAGGGACATTTGCCCCCGCCCCCAAGAATTTTTTTTTAACTCTTTTGCGGAAGATGCTGCCACGAAAAAAACGAATATAGACCTTATATTATACTTATTTTATGACAGTATTTTTCGGATTATAACTGAACAAATTTGAACCAGTGTCTAAAATCCTAATCAAATAAAAAAAAAAAAAAAAAAAATAATAATAAAATATTGCATTCAAATTTCCTTATATTTTAACAGTAAGAGATTTTTGTAATTTGCCCCTTCCCCCTGAAAAATTATTCTAAATATGCCACTAAGGAACATCCTGTATAATACTATATAGTACTTACATTAATATTATTATTTAATATAATATATTATTGTCAATATTATATTATTTTTTATTTTGGGTGATCCGAGGAATGCATTTTTTATGGAAATGTTAATTTTTTTGCATACTTATAGAAGTAATCTATAATTTTCAAAGTTGAAAAAAAATTTTTTTAAATTTTTGGATATTTTTACTAGTTGGTATATTATTTATAGATATATTTACATCGGTTTACATTGATTTATTGTTGTTATTCATATTTTTTTCTAAGAAAAATGGATTTGCTCTAGTCGTCTGACAGTAGTCAAGGTTTGAGTACACTAGTATGCATCTTTGATACCTATATCGAAAGACCAAGCTCCTCCAGAAGTTAGAAGTTTTGTGAGGATATTTCTGATCTAGTTGTGTTGGATAGTTATATCCACATATTAATAATTTAATATGACGTATACATTTCGCACGTTGACTGTACATGGACATGACTGTTAAGGAGTTGGTATGAATTTACAACTGAACAAGTTATAAATCATAAATTCAATGAACAATAAATAATCTTATTTTATACAATTGCATAACATATATTG
The DNA here is from genome assembly GCF_003268045.1 of Sipha flava. Lineage (NCBI taxonomy): Eukaryota > Metazoa > Arthropoda > Insecta > Hemiptera > Aphididae > Sipha > Sipha flava. The sequence goes on from NW_020273608.1 coordinate 812,305, forward strand.
TGTTAAACATATGTTTAGGTTTATTTGCGCTTAGCTCCTAAAATTATTACTAATAATATATTAAATGAAACGTTGACATTAAAAGCTACTTTTAGAAACTGGCATATACTTATACTGTAATATAATGTTATAACTATAATAATGTTTTCACGCATTTAATATTTGTATTATTTTATATGACGTTTTCACATGTTTGTAAAACTTGTTACACAATAACATTGAACAACTATAGAAGAACAAATATAAAAACTACATATACAGAACATACTGTATGTCAATAACTATTAATATAACACTATAACAATTATGATATAATGATATAGTTAATATTTTATATTATGCATATCAATTTGAAAATAATAAAGCTTCCAACATTTTGATATTTAATGTTATTTTGATGTATTATTATCATAAGGATCAAGTGTAGAAGATGGGTTATTAGATGTAGCCTGTTAAGTATTTTGTGAACAAAATCCGAGAAAAATCAGTACTTTAGAGATGTGTATACATTTATTTTCAAAAGTTTTCGTCATTATTATAGTTTTTAGTGTTCAGTAGAATAAAAAATAAACTAATAATTTAATGACTCATAATTTATATTGTACTAATTTAGTTTGTTGGTGAAAATATAAAATTAAATTTATTCATGAAAAAAATAACTAATTGTTTTATTCTAAATACATTATATATCTATACATTTTACAGTAAAAAGGGAAAAACTTATAAACATTAAAAATAATAAAATGCAGTGTTTAATTGGTAATATATTTGATATTTCAAATGTTTGAGTTTTTATATTAATATAAAATTAATAATATTTTAAAAGGATTATTTAATAAAATATTTATTAGTAATGCATTATATACACATTCGTGTTAAGAATTAGAGTAAATTATTGTAAGTAAAAGAATTTAATAATTATTCATTATTAATTTACACGAATAAATAAAAAGTTATTGCTATCATATACTTGTGTAGGTTATTTCAATGGTGTATACTTTTCAACAGAATAATTTAGTTAAGTTAATTCTTTTGTGTTAATTTTCGAATTTATTTCATAAGTAAACAATTTAATTATAATATAATTTACTATAGATATGATTTAACATGTAATACTTTCGAGAATTATTATTGATGTATTAAGATTTAAAATTTTAATCCTTAGTTATTCCTAACTCCTCGAAAATATTGAATTTTTAATGATTTTTAGTGCTTTTTTCTTTTTATTAAGGGCATAATTTTTATTAAAATTGCACCAATATCCAGCATTGTTTTCAAATAAAAATTTTTGAAATCATGACCTGTTATTATATAAAATAAATTATTTATCCAAACAACTTATTTCAATTATTGTAATATGAACAAGTTGTAATAGTATTGAATCAATAAACGTGGTGTACACCCTTTTGTTGTTGTGCACCTGTTTCCATTGATTTTTCCACCAACACAAAGGACAAAACTAAGTTTTGGTTCAAAGAACGGGGTAGTGAATGTAAATATATATATGTATGTAGATGCATTTAAAGTTTAGCAGAAATAGATTACTTATAAATATGGTCGAGACATTTACACATTTTGGAGAAATACCTAATATAATGTTTTAACAGTAGTTTGTAAACAATGTTTCTTAATACTGATGAATAAACAAATACTTGTATATCATATGTAGTAAACACATAACCTTTATTTAGCAGTTGATTACTTACTGGTTTGAAAATATTTAACAACACATTAAAAATGTAAAATATTAATATTTTCTACAATATTTCTAGTTAAAGACAAATATTTTTCTGGGCTATAAAACAAGGTGGTAAAATGTTTTCAACAAACAGAATTTCGATTATATTATTTTCTTAGAGCAATATCAGTTGTAAGAAGTTAAAAAAGAAAAATATGATAAGAAATTAATTATTAAAAAACTTTTTAATGATTTCAAGGACTTGGCAAGTTGCATTGTTTATTTGCAATAGAATTTTTTCAAAAAAACTGTTGTTTTTAATATAATTTGTAATGTTGGTTATTGAAGTTTAAATTCTAGTAAAAATTAATTTATTCAATTCATTAAAAATTATCGATCAAAATATTTTCATGGTAATTTTTTTTTTATGAACGTTTATTATTTTAAAACGATCTATATTTGATAAAGTAAACTAAGTTTAGCTTGAGATTTTTTTTTTTTTGGTATGAATTTATACTTGTTTTGACATCAATAATAATAATAATAATAATAATAATAATAATAATAAATATAACAGCGTGAAATAATTGACGCATCTGTTTAATAATAAATACAACTGTCAAGGAAAGCCTAGTTACCCAAATACCGAATGTATTTTGACTTCGATAGTATTACAGTTATATAAAAAATAACATATGAATGATATTTTAGTAAAACAAAAATATATAAGGCCTTAAATATAAAACTAATGATAGTAAAGTTAATTTGCTGGAATTGATTGGAGAAAACAAAATATTTAAATTTGGGCTGAAAAATATCGAGGGACAAAGTGATCGATTTTCAAGCCCAAAACAAATATTGACCACCTATTCAATTCGGTCAGTTAATTTAACTATCATAAAAATATACACAGAGTTATTATATACGTCATAGCCATTAAATAATTATACTATACTTTATTTTATACATAACTATTTATATTATATTAAATTGTAAACGTATATTATTTAATAAAAAAAGATTATAAGTTTTATAAAAAATATGTTAAATATTAAAATGTCAAAAACAGTAGTCACATATTTATTGTATTATTATAAAATCATAACATTTCTTTCAGTTATTAATATTATTTCATTTAAATATAAGTTGTTGATTAATTTAAAAGAAAATCAAATAATAGCATCAAAATTTTAATTATTGTTGATTGATAATTGTTGTTATTACCATATTTTAGGTAATAAAGTATATTTAGGTAATACAGTTGTTCACATAATAACAGTCAAAACTGAATGTAGGATTGTTAAACTGTTCCCTCTCAAATTGGAAATAATAAATAATAAAATAATAAAATTGGAAATATTCTTATGATTCCTAGAAGTTATATTTAATATTATAATTAATTTAAATGTTCTATTTTGAATTCCTACACATGCAAACATTTAATTTGCATATATAAAGTGCCGTCAGTAACAGATATTGATTCACGAACTTGTACGAAATTCGATTAACGATTGGATTTAAATATTAAATTGCATTTTTAGTATTAGGTGAGTACAACACTTAATCTATAGCTTTTATAAAACTTTACTTTGGACCTTTAATGCCAAATGTCTACATCACAATAACACTCTTTGTATGTGTAATGGTTTTATATAAATTTCACTACGTGAATACAATGCGTTTTGAAATATTTTATGGAATACAACATACTTATTTATTTTATCAAACAGGATAACTATTAAATTAATTTTCAAATAAATTATTATGTAAACAATTTCTCTTAATATATTACTAATCAAATTTTTTTTACGTATTGTAAATTTTTTTTTAAAAAAAGAGCATCGTCTCTGAGTAATAAATGTAATACGATTTATGTAACTAAAACTGAGTGTAAAAAAACATTGTTTTAAAAACTAAAATTCCCTTGATTTTATAATATAGTAAAAACTTCTGATCTAACAAAATACGGGGAGGGGAATAGAAATTTACCGAGATACCTCACTAGAAGAGTTCTATGATTGATGAAAGTTGTTGTAGAATGTTTTCTGCAAGATTTCTCGTTATTTTATTCTCTATTGTTGGTATCCATGTGCTAATATGTCTTTTGAGAAAATCCGTGTATGGACTGTTTTTTCTCTACTTTTTCCGCTTTGCATTTACTGTTTTTAATAATTTAGCGTCCAATCTAGTAAGAAATAAACATTAATTTGAAATTAATCTAAAATTGCGCTGTTATGAGATTTTTATACGTCCTCTATACTACATTGCATACGCCCATTAGACGCATTTGTCAAATTCAAGAGTACAAATTTTAGTATTTTCGTTAAAGTGTACACAATAATGGTACTTTTTGTAAACTATACTTATTAATACCTTGATTTTCAAACGCATACTTGTGTACATTACTTTACGCATATAGATTTACTTAATAATTTTTTTTTGACGAAATACAATGAACTCATAATGATATAAACTTTCAATGTTTTGCAGTATAAATTTAGTAAATTAGGTCAACGTACGAGTGAAAAGATTATAAAAAAAAATATCTCAGTTTATATCATAAATGTTTTCATTATACTATGAGCATTATGAGCTACTTTTAATTAATCGATTCTAAAACATAATGATTTACGTAATAATTAATTTTACAGTAATAGAGTAATTGACAATGGATAATATAAATAATCTTTATGTATTAAATACCTATAATAACAATTAAAAATCTTTAATATTAAGTATTACTTTTTTTTTAAATTCGTTAAAATTTGGGGAAGTTGCTGGACACCTAAAATCCTCCCACTAGGCACGCTCACGGTTATATAGTGTTTACTAATACTGAAACAGATAAGTGCGTCCAATAGCGTAAAAAATGTTGACACGTGAGAAGTTGGTTTGTGGCCTTTATTATCAACAGGATCAAATGTCAATTGCAATACTCTACATATTTACAACCCTTAAAATCAGTTGATTAATTTGCTAATTGTTTTTTTATTTACTAACTAATACGAATATTTATTACCATCTGCGTTGAGCGGGTGTAGCGCTAGGGAAACATTCAAAGGGGAAATTTTTACATGGTTCCTAATACGGCGACTGATGTTGTTGATTTCGAATTTGAGTATTTAAATGTTCGAAGAGCGTATTGTAAAATATGGAGATAGAGCGTTATAAAATATTAAACTATATAAAAACTTAATATAACATGATGTTATATATATTTTGTTTTTCTGATGTTTTAATCGATTCGCTCGTTGGAAGGGAAATGTTGAGGACGTTTCAAGTTAAAACAGCAAACAATTTATTAAAAAAAAAAATATATCGAAACGGTTTAAAAAAATTAATTAACTCCGACGAACATAATTGATTGAAAAAAATTAATAATAATAATAAGTTGCTTTCAGATTTTGTGCGGATGAGCTGGGAGTGGGTGTTGTTACGATCAGGGAATGTTATCGAATTGGTAAATAGTATTTACTAAATACACAGACTATTGTAGTTCACTGCGAGTACATTATTTGTGTTCAATATATAAATGCGAACTCACTTGAATATATACTTAATTTTACAGTTATAATAGTGGGCAATGTTATATGTTGTAAATTTTAATCGAGTGTACATCCTTTAGATTTATTTTTTTTTCTATAATATACTCTAAAACTGTTAGCTTGGTATAATGTAGACAGTTTATTCAGTACAGGGATCTATAGGATATTGATTTTTCTATATTTTATCGATATAAATGTCATATATTATATACATTATAATTATAAATTAATTAAATAGTACATTGATCGAAGTTATTTAAGAACATATTCGCAAAAGAATCACAAAGATGTAATATTTGTACTGTTTATTATAATAATTTTCTTTGATTTGCATAATTATTCACATTTAGTTATTATTTCTTTTTGAAAATGTACATATTTGGTCGAGATTTATCGATTCGTTACCACAAATACCGATTGGATTTTTGACGTTTCATCAAAATCGGAAAATCGCCACGTTTTATTTTACATACATAGGTCAACCATCGTTTCGTTTTCGAAATAGAGTACGTTCAAAACAAAGAACAATCATCGAATAAATCGCTTCACCGTCGTAGGCAAACGATGACGAACCGCCGGTCTTGGCGAGGGTAAAAAGCGTTACGATTACGGTCCGTTCTGCACTTATCGTACGATTTGCGTGCAATCGCTTGAAAACGAGACCATTCGCGCGTTACTTTCACGCCCGTTCGAACGATAATAATATATGAACGTATTCGGACGCAGATGAACCGTTTCGGAAACTGGTGCTGCGATCCCGGCGACAAGGCCATCTGTCGAAAGGGTAGAACGCACGAGGGACACGGGTTTGGTCGGGTTCGGTTCCGGTGGAGGTGGCCGATTCAAGTCTTTCCGATTTCGGCGCATATACAGATATTGGGGGGGACGCTTAAGCCCCCCTGAACGTAATCAAACCACACCAGACGTCAAAATAAATTGTGTATTTTAATATTTGATATTTATAATTTTATTTTATTTTGTTGGTATGCCAGAATGGTCTGGAATATTTACGGACTGCCGTTATTGGGGGTTTTCTATTTTGGATTTTAGATTTTGTACCTAATAAAGGAAATAAAAGAATAGATTTATACAATGAAAATAAAAAAAAAAATGAATAGCTATTCAATATTTTATTTTTTTATGTTCCTATTGCCTGTACATACGAGTATTTGGTGTCTCGACTAGAATAAAGTTGGAGTAGCCACTAGTTTAGCAGGTCGAATCCTCTAAAAGTGTCTGTTCATGCTAATGGATAAGACAAACGTGTTAAGCCCCCCCCCCCCATGGATATGACCAAATATCCGCTTATGGTTCGGCGTCCCGTTCGGTTCGTTTCGCGGCCCGCTACCGGACATTACAATACGTGCCCACCAGGGGCGGCTTGTCTGGAGAGACTTTGAGACTGCGTCTCCCTTTAAAAAAAAAAAAAAAGCTACTTGTAAATAATAACTATTTAAAAATGTATAGAAATATTTTTATTTTTATTGAAAATACTCGTGTGTTTTAACGTTTTCTATATTTATTATTATGAATCGAAGGCCACAATATATAGAACTAATGAATAGTTATTTCGATGGAAACACTATTTTAGTAATTTCGACGACGGTCGCCGTTCCAATGAAACAGACGTCCGACAGGTTCAATCGTAACACGTAATGGTTTGGCTTGTTGGACGTAGGTTGAAACTGGACTCCCGGCAATAATTTTCGTGCCATCGTGCCGTCGTTAGTCGCTGTACACCGTCATCTACGAATTTGCAGACGAAAAAAATTGCAGAATTGAATTGCTTTATATAAAAAAAAAAAAAAAGTGTAACCATAAAATGCAATTAAAAATAATAACAAAATATTAATACTAATTATTAGGTAAAGTTGATTTTCCGGTAAAAGGGTTTTTTTTTTTTTGTTCGTGGTCGTACGGAGTTTGTGTTGAATAATTCAAGTCTCCCCGGAATATTTACACACGAGCCGCTACTGGTCCCCAACCCCGACCGTGCTGCACGACGGTCGGGAAAACGTACGGCGGGCACGTGCCCGCGGGACCGACGCGGCCCCCTTTTCCACCAGCGATCTGATCGCAACGCGAGCGACGACGACGACGACGACGACGACGATGGTAATAACATTTATAATCGTCGGCGTTTCTCGTCCGGCCGACCCGAGCGGCTCGTCGAACTTTTCCGCGGGCCGCCGCTCGTCGCCCGCCCCCGTCGCGCGCGATCCGTCCCGCAGTCAGCCGCGACAACATTCCGAAGCGCAAAGCTCTCCTACCCTCCGCGGGCCCGCGGCCGCACGTGGCGCGACGGACTTTACGGCGGGTGCGGCCCGCAGCTGCCGACCGGCACGTTACGAGTTTCCCGTCCGACACGTGTGTTTTATTAGCACACGCCGCTCGCGTCCAACGAGCAACGGACGCGCAAAATGTATACGCCGTCTACGAGCCTAACGATCTTAACCCGTTTTCAGACGTCCGCTCGTGTGGCGGATACGTGTACGCATATCAATGTATATGTACGCGTTAGCCGCGCTGCGCGCGCGAGAGGACGCGACCCGATCGGAGCTCATTACGCGGTGCTGTAATGTCTCCAGCGCGCGCGCGCGCGGACGAAAAAATAAGAAGAAAAATTAAAAAAATCGAACAGCAGGCGAAATCGATTTCCCATCGATTTATTTTGCGCATTGTAATAGCGTACTGTTTTCGTACGTGCGTGATGTCCGAGAAAAAAACCGCATTCGCTCGGCGTGCAACGAATCGTAAACGTGATATCATGGCAGACAATTATTACGCACTCGTATACGCAGTGCCGAGTCCGGGGAACGGGGGAAATGGGTTTACTTGCTCTGCAGACGATGTCGGCACAAGGGCGTTCTAAAGTTTATGAAAAATAAAAAAAAAAAAAAAAAGAGTCGTAAACGTACTACGTAAGGGCGCTGTAATTTAATTGGTCACGGACGTCGAGTTGCCTATGTACAGCGTGAGATGAAAAAGCTTCTTTATTTTAAATAGTAAAATACGGGATCGTCAAACGAATTGCTCCTCGAATGAGTGAGTCTGATGGACGTGATGTGATGGGCAATTGAGCGCAGGGACGTCGCGAGAGGGTGGGCAATAGGGGCAGTTGCCCTGGGCCCCGCGGTTCTGATTTAACTTCACTCAAAATATTTTATCAATATAAATTATAAGACCCAACGTTTATTTTGCCCAGGGCCTCGCAAACGCTAGCACCGTCGCTGATTGAGCGGGATAGTCATTTGACCAAAAGCGGTTCCCTTTGAGGGCTGACCTTAAATGACTTACGTGCACCTTTAGATTTGGATCTAATTTTTTGATTTTCAATTTCTGTACACGTGTTGTAAGAGCTGTAACTTATTGATTGTCAGTAGTGATAATTATGAATGATGCGCGTCATTATTATTATAGGGTTTTATGAATATCCAAAGTATTCGATAATCAAGTGACTAGCACTAAATGTTTTTAAAATTGTGTATCCTCTTTGGTTATATAGTTGTATAATAAAATGTCTTTACTATAGTAGATAACTATGGCAATAAACGTACAGTATTGTTTCACAATAAATCAATAATACTGAAAATCAAGCGTATAATTTGAAATATCATAAAAATGCTTTTCCATTATTATATAATTGGACAATTGAAGATGTCCGGGAACCCCGCGTAATGAAAAAGAACAACCATATTCAGCCGAAAGCTTTAATGAAGCGTGGTCATACTATTGCCGAATGTAATAGGCCTCGGTGGATTCGTTTGGTGATTTTAACGGCTACGTCTTCACGGCAGTTAGAGTAGTTTATTTTTTAATCGTATCGGTGCGTAAACCAAGCTCAATGAACACCTAAAGGGGAACGGGGTTGTTCGGTACAGTTATGGGTGACCAAACGTCGTGCCGGTCGAACGGACACGACGATCCACCATCAAAGGGGCCTTGGATCACCGCCGGAACACCTGCGTGCAACTGCTAACCAACACGGTCCACGCGTTTCCCGTGGCAAAAGCCCGTGCGTCATCGGACGGTACCAGGCACAGGACCTACGCGATCGTGAACGGCTCCCCGGACGGCACGTGTTGCCGGACAACTTCGCCCGGGTGTGGACCGCACGTCCCAAACCGGTGGACCACGAACGGTTCGCTGCGCTGCGGTTCGTGCACGCTGGACGTGTAGCTGGACCGCCAGGGACGCGTCCTGTCGGCCGACTCCGTGCCGACGTCGTGCCGCCATCGACCGTTTCGCGTGTGGCGCCCCGTCGCACGTGTGTCGTCGGGAAAGTCGTCCTGCGACCCGTACGACGCGCGGGCCGCCCGGTGTGGTGCTCTACTTGCCAGGGCGCCGGGCGGTGCCCGTTCATCTACCCGGATTGTTGTGTCGACGAAACGCGCGCGCGACCGCGACGAATAATCAATAGGGGGTTGGGATCTTGTGTAAGATCGTTTTACGTGTCCCACGACGAAGGCGGTCGGACAGAATCGACGACAATGGATGGTAAAGCGAACGCGGGTGCCGGACGGTCGATTGTTACGGAGACAAAAAAAAAAAATAATTATAATAATAAAAATAACAAAAAATAATAATAAAATAAAACAGGAGACGAACAAACGAAATTCCAACGTTCGGAAAATTTCAACGCTTCCGAGTTCGAACGCACGTATGAACACATCGATTTAAAATGCATTTCGGTGTACAACACGTTTAGTTCAATTTGTTCAGAATTATTAATCATTTTATAATTACTGGGTTGTTCTACACGCCTTTTGTTCGATGTCAAACTGAATTAATAAATATCACGGTATGAAACCGTCCGTAGAAATTGAATAGTCAGAAAAACGGATACGACTTTAATCTGAATAAAAAACAACGACTATCAGTTGAGCGCCAATCGATTTTTGGAAAATTCTTTATTGACGAGCCACATAGAAAAGAAGTCAAACATCTTAAAAAATTATGTGGATGGTCAAAGGAGCACAAAATATCAAAAATAATTATTTTTTAATTTGCAACCGTTTTCAGTCTAAGAAAAATAGGATGGGTTTAACGTTTTCACTAACATTATCCGACGAGTTATGAGAAATAATTGAAAAAAGGCATGTAACGTCATCGAGTTCAGCTTGTAACTGCTTATAATATAATAGTTGCTCATCCCATATAATTTTTTTACCGAACCGCCATTAATTTTTTTAAATTTCTTTGATATACGTAAAAATTTATAATTTTGTATCAACTACGATAGCGGCATCAGCAAATTTAAAGTTAATTAGCTTAGCTTAATAAGTATATAATTTTATAAGAAATATTTTCGATAAACACACACTTGTAGTCACGGCAACGCGGTGATCCATTTTGATTTTTGTACACGGAGAGTGATGATCGGATAGGATGGACCAGCTACTATCTTATCCGATTTCACGTATTTTAATTCTATTTAAAAGCATAAAGTATAATATAGTATAATTTAATAGAGGAATCCGTTAGAGTTATTTAATTAGTCATGGGTTGTAATTCGTACTATTTTTGTAGAAATATTTAAGTTTTTGAAGTTTTTTCCACATTTTTATGTAAGGACTGGTTATTATAATTAGAAACATACAGATAATCATTTATTAATATAACTGCGGATATATTTTAATATCAACTATTTATCAAATTCTTCGAGGTTTTATTTATGAAAAATTATACAAGTATGTTAGGTATAATAAAACACTACTTACACAAAATTATTACACAACACTTATAAAATTATACATAGAACGTTAATTGATCGTATATCCATTCAACACTTGAATTCTAACGGATTCTTCAAGTACTTGATACTACATTATGTTTATAATTTATTATAAATTAAAATACGTATTAACGGATAATGGCGGATACTCGTCCGATTGTCACTCTTCGTATATCATACTGAAAAATCATTGTCAGTACAGTTGTTGGTACTGTTTAACGAAACTATTTATTTTAATATTTTTAATAATCAAATAATTATAAAGTTTGGGATTTCGATGCACTTTGCATTGTTTTTCAAAGCTTACTATGCGATGCTCGTCTTGTCACAAATTTGTTCTATGTACTTTTGAATGAAAGTATGAAAGTTGTTTATTTTACATTTTTTTTTTTTGGAATTTTTTCGCTCTTATGTAATTTTATTAATTTTTATAGGGTATTTTAGAGTTTTAATAGCATTTTTTTTTTATGTTTTGGAAACAAAATATGAATTTGAAATTTTATTTTAAGATTTTTACACCAACATGGTTTTTATATAAATGTAACAGATTATAAGTAGATATTCGTAATTCTTATTATATTATCGGACAGTAGTTGAGATGTCAAAACTTAGATAACGAGCGTAAAACTATGTGGTTTTTCAGATTAAACGAAATACTAGTCTATGATATCTGGTTAGTGTACAATTTTTTTATGTTTGTACTATATACACTTGTAATATATATTTTTTGAATACATTTAAAGTCAGTTTTATAATGAATTTTTTGAGTTTTTCCGTCTATAACTTTTTATTATAACTCATATAATTTTATTTATACTAAAGTTATTAATAATAAAAAAATTAGTGCACTTTTTAAGAGCATTATTTAGAGTTTTAGGCCATAAAAGTATTTTTTTTTTTTTAGAGCATTTTCTAGGATTTTTTAGGGCATTAAAATCATAACCCTAATAAATACTAATCATTATATTAAAATTAGTATTATTTTTTTTTATTATTTTTAATAGTTGATTTAATTTTTAAATGTAAATCAACCATTAAAAATAAAATGTATTGGTTGGTAGAGTATTGTGTAAAGCGACTTCAATATGATTGGGAATTACGACGAGCCGGGCCTGAACACGACATGTGGTTATTTTCAATATTTTCTTATATAATTTTTTTTCTTACATTGAATTTTCTTCAAATCAATTCTTATAATCTTGACTGCAATATTATTACATTTAAAAGCTATTTTTTTTGCTGTTATGTGCTTCTTAAAGATTTTATGGAAATTACCGAAACAAGTGAGAGGTTGTGTTTATTTATGTAAATACAGTTATGAAAATCACCATCCAGTATTGTCTTTTTTCAAAACTGTAAGTTACTTGTTAAGTCTAAACTAAAATCAACAAATACCTCTGTCAATTATTTCTAAAAAAAGTTAAAAATAATAATAATTTGAATATAAGTTTTACATGACTTTATTTGGAATGGTTTTCATACATTTATCTATTTACCTATATAAATCTACAAATTTAGTCAATTTTAAAAAAAAAATTAAGATATTTTTTATGAAATAATGTATATTAGTTAGTGATATTAGTTATTATTATATATTAAATATTTCAAATGCATCACTATTTTTTTATAGTATGAACTTAGCTAATAATAGCCATTGGTATACTAGTATAGTTTATAACTTAATAACTGTTCCATGGTGTAATATTTAGTAAATATATTGAAAACACCTAACTCGATATATTTACCTACAGTACATCTATTCTACTGATCTATGTGATCGTTGAACACACACCATACTGCATTCAGCATCTATTAAATACAATGCGAATCATATTCTATATGTTTCAATTCGTTTCGAATGTTGGATATCATAATCGAAATGTTATTCTTTTCAAGCGATGACCGGAATTAAATTATTTGATACTTTGTTATACCAGTCGGGGGAATTCTTCAACCAAGATATTCGTCTTATTCCCATACTTCTTTTTCTTTTAATCTTCCCTTGTAATATTAGCTGTTAAGTCGTTGGTTATTCCTAATGGTGTTATGAATATGTAAATAGAAAATATAAATATTTTAAATTATAATTCCTTACTATAATACCGATTTTTGTTCATTCTGTGCCGGATCTATAGTGGGAGAGAAGTGGGTTTTATTGCTGTATGTGATATTTGTAGAAGGGTGCTCAAAAGTTTAAAAAAAAAAAAAAGTCATGACTACAAAATATGTATAAATTATAATATATTTCCAAAAAATAATAATAACTATTACACAATTTGTCATTTAAAGCGTTGAACTTCGATGACAACACGTAGTTAACAGACAATAAAACCCGTTCTGTATTAATTCTTAATTAAGTGGCTATGGTAGAACAAATTTGAAATTTCTATATACCATTCATTGTCGTATTGACAATTGCGGAAAATTTACCAATTTTATGTTACAAGCGGAAGCGAATTGCAGAAGATGAGTTTTTTAACATGAGTGAAAAAAAAATGTATAATAATGATTAAAAATGTTATTGACAATATATTAACAGGATTTTATGTCAAAGACTTAAAATTAATAGAAAATGTTGCTAAAGATTTTTTCTTCTTAGAAATTAATTAATTCAACATTAATTTATTCTTTGCCTATGGAAGACTTGAAAATATTTATGAAATCGATTTATGCACAATAAGTATGAAAATGATCTCGAAAAATTTTGAACTCATTACAGAATAAAAAAGCATTAAAGAGCAAGTTTACAATTAAGATAAAATTTAAAAAAAGAGAATTTTTTTTTGAAATGTTGAATTGCATTTATAAAAATAAACTTCAAGATGCAAATCTAAATACATCGGTTGCTTACCAAATGTATCTTACAATGCCAGTTAATTGTGTTTCATGTTAACGATGCTTTAGAAAATTAAAATTAGTCAACTTCCAAAAGTAACCAAGTGATTATTAATTTATGTTTTTATATTTTTTTAAAGATTTTAAGTATAATATTGACATATTAAAATATTCCATACTATATAAATAATATACGAAAACAATAATTTCAATTAAAATATTTTTAACATAAAAATATACTTTTTGATTTTTGTTTAAAGATTTTTTGTGTTGACATCCGGCGCATCCTTTACGTAAGGGCGCTGCTTTTTTATTTGACCCAGGCGTTAAATTTACGCAGTGCGTTTATATGATATGCGCATTGTTGTTATCGCGGACGTACAATTGAATCAGCAACGACAGTAATAACCATAAATAGTTTTCGGGGAAAATGTTTTCCGGGGACGCTGATAACAAGTGACGAAGTAAAAAGGTTCAGCCTCCGATTAAAACGCTTTTGACAATACCTAGGGATTTTTTTTCTATTTGTGATTATTTCCTCAGAATTTTAATATTTGCATGTTTTACATTTTTGTTCGTTGTTATACGTTGATTCACAAGTATGTTGGTAACGAATTGTTATCAGTCAAGATTTCATAATTTAGTTCTGCTATAGTTTTTTTATCAACATTTATTTTAATAGTAAAAATGTAGTTCATTCTTTCGAAAATGATTTTTTGATTTAAATTCTAAAACAAAAATATGCGTCAATGTGCGCACACATTTTTATTTCGGTAATCGTTAAAATACCTAAGTAGTTCATTTTCAAATGGTGTACATAAATTACTAAATGAATGGTTGTCCCTATCAAGTATGGTAGTATATGTGTGCCCGTTTTAGTTAGGTAATACTCTAAAATATACTTAAAACACATTAAAACAATCTAATTTTTGATAATGTGTGTTTTCCTTATCCTTTGTTCAGTATTTTTTATTATTGGATTTTTTCAAATATTTTATTCAAATTTGATCACTTTTAGGAACATCTTAAGATTTAAGCGTAGTGATTATTGTACTATATAATACATAAATCAATGATATTTATTTAAAATCTGTATCTGTTGGTTTACCTAATTTTAAGTTGTGTGGATACTTTTAAAAAATTCTGTAGAAAGTTTAGAACAATTTTAGTTGCAAATCAAACAGCTATAATTTTTTGAATTTGCTTTGGTAATACATTACAAATGTAATCTCGTTATGTAGTATTTTTTCCAAATATTTGAAATGTTTTATTAAATAAGTGGTTATTTTTTATACATGAAATAATTTATTTCTATAATTTTAGTACCACGACATTATAAAATAACAATTTTCAAATATAGTTTTCGTCGTTTTTTTTTCTACAAGTTTATAATTTTTATATTTAAAAACGGTGTTAAATTACATGTATTCAAGATTTACAAATGTTTCTAAGTTTTTACTTTAATACAATAATAAAAGAGTTTTAGTGAAACCTTTAATCTCTAAATTTAAAAATTAAAAACGAATACTTAGAAACTAAAATTGAATATATATGATTGCATAAATAGTTACGTACCTACTAAATTGTAATACTGCACAACGATCGTATTAATAGGTTGATTTTGACTCATCACCCACTACAACACATCTGTATCTATTTACTGAATTAGATAATCACGTTTAAATATGGTGACATACTTCGTATAAGTTATAATAAATAAAAATTAATTTTTTATTTAATGATGTAGTATAGGAACGTCAAAATAATAATATACTCCACTTAAGAAAATAACATCATTTTCATTTGTATGTGCATGGTATATATATATATTTAGGCATTAAGCGATTTTAATTAAAGTGTTAAGTATAAATATTCATTACGTTTCGATACACGTGACAAAAACGGTTAGTGTCTAACAAATATTTTTGAATAAAATGTATATCACTTTATGTATTATATTATACACATGTTGGTATGTTGCACAATGCAGACAGACAATGTTGTGCTATATGTATATAATATTTGAAATATTGTTACAAGATTTTGTATTTTGTGCAATATAAGATAATTCGGAATGATTTGCTATGAAATATGGTAAGAAATGTAAGTATATTGTGTATAAAAAGTGTCCGGGGATGGAATGGTAACTATATTTAGTCTAGAGGATTGAAATTTATCTGGGCCATCGATTTAGTGATCTTTATCAAATTAGTTGCAAACAACATCATCTTCATTTAGCTCTAATTGAAATTATATTTATATTTTAATGCTTAAAAATGTGTCGTTAATCTTATTCAATCTATATATTGAAATTTACAAGTAATACTATTCAATGTTCAGTAGATGTTTACATCATTTTATCGACGTTTTGTAATGAAGATTTAATAAAACTACTGAACAGTGCATTAATTTTTTTTAATACATGCAATTTTTTGAAACATGTAATAATTTTTAAAATAATATATGGATATGACTTGGTTACTAGGCTTCAGTTTTGGGTATAGCCAGGCCATCTGGAAGTTCCCGTTTACAGATAGGCCACTCTTTTTAATTAATTTTTCAACAACACAAAAGCAATTTTTTATTTTTAAATTTAAATATAAATGTTTTTGCAATCATAAATATATCATTTATTTTATGTTACTCACTGATCGTTAACATTTATAGTACACTTGTAAGTTACGTGAATCTAAATTATTTATACAGTATTTTACAATATGATACATGGTTATAAAACGACAAATATTTGTATTAATTCAGGTGGTGTCGAAAGAATACCAAGTTCTTAAGATAAACTATTATCAAATATGACTAAATTCCATTGTAAAAAATAAATAAATAATAATAATAATAATATAGTATAATAATTAATGTATTATAACGTAAAATATCGACTAATAAAAGGGAAAACGGGTTAACCGACAGTTGTATTACTTTTCAAAAGAGCAAAAACAAGATTACGTACTGTTCTTATTTCGACCGGTAAACGGTAAAATGAGCTTAACGTCATGGTCTAAACTGATGGACAACATGTGGTTAAAGCAATCGATCACACAATCATTAGTGGTTCTCTGACCATTCGGTAATGAGATATTTCATTTTTAGATTTTTGCACAAGCCACACCAATGAAAATTGAGTTCGCCAAGTAACCAACACTATATGACACTTGATCCATATTTTTATTGCTCATCACTAGGGAACGGAAATTTATATGTAAATACATATTTTTATTAAAACGAGATATTTAAAATTTGATAAGAAATGTTCATGATTTAAATCATTCCTATTAATATGATGCTACTTTTATTTTACATAGTTTTACATATTTTGGTATAATTACATATTTTTACATATTTCACTAATTTGTAAATATTTTAAACATATTTTATTATTTCATCATTCATACGTCTTCTTCGTACAAAAATACAAGAAATTATTTCAAATTTAGATCCAGTAACTTCTATCGCTATTAGAAAAGCTCAAAATATTATGCAAAATGAAACATTGAAAACTAATTTAATTTTCATCTCAGTGAATTTTAGTTTTATTGCACATACATTTATAAAATTAGAAACAAAAATATGTCCTTGAATGAAAGTATGCAAATTGTCGAATCAATGATTACAAAATGAAAACTCGTAAACGGACCAATAGGAGAAGTTGTAAAAAAGAAAATTCATGCTGTTACAGAAAAAAATTCCAGGCTACATTGATTTTAAATCATTCAATGACATAATGAGTAGCAGACACCCTTCTAAAAATTTGGAATTATTGCCTTCTAATATTATGCTCTTCAAATATGCTTAAATCAATTGATGTAGGTTGATGTGGAACGATCATTTAGCTGTTTTAAAATATTTTCAGATCTAACAGGCGACATTTAATATTTGATAATTAAAAATATATTATAATAATTCAATGCAAAAAATCATTTTGATAATTTAATAATTATAATTTTTTTTTTATTAAATTTTTTCCTTACATATTTGAATGGTTTTAGCACATATTTTATAAATTATTCTTACATACATATGTACATATTTATGTATTTTTATTACATATAAATCTGTTCCCTACTCATCACTTTTTATAATGTTGTTAATATGAAATTGATTTAGTACGATATCAATCGTTACATACTAGTTTTACTAATGTTAAAATTCTATTATACTAAACAATGATGAGGTTCGATCGATAATCAGACATACTATTATCATTAGAGAGCATTTCAAAATATTCTTATCTTTTACTTTTATAACATTTCTATTCATAAATGTAATTTGTATACGCATTTATAAATTAAATATTGCATTATTAAATAATGGTCAGAAGAACACTCTTGACCGACCAAGTTCTTTAATAGTCGGTTATATGTCTGTAATTTCATTGTTTTAATGTATTTGACAGAAGCAAAAAAAAAACAAAATTGGTGATCGTCTCGTAATTTATACCATGTCACTAAATTCCATTTGCCTTTTAACAGTCGATATTTTGACTATTTTTGAAATTATATGATGTCCCGTAAAGAAAATTTTATTGAGACTATTGGTGTACAAAATGTATATTTTTGTAATTTTTATTTTGTATTCGATACAAGACTTACAATTTTTTGTTTGGTTTCAACTCTTATAGGTAATGAGTAATAAATTTAATTTGGAATCAACAAAACAGTGATAATTTGATAAACTCCCTCGTTTAATCGACTCACTACTTTATGAGCTAATTTTTATTACTACGACGTAATGGGCAGATAAAGTTATACAGAATAAAACCAGGGTCGGAAACTTTTTTAAACATGCGGGCCATAAATTTTTTCACCTTTTCATCGAGGGTCACATAGGTAATAAAAAAAACAAGCCTTAAACATAATACTATTAATTTTATTATTATAAAAAATTATAATATTACATCAGTATTGTGTTAAATGTAAATATATGTATTTAATATGAGTTTTAGTACTAAATATTGATAAATTATTCTTAGAGAAAAATGTTAATATACTATTGAAAATTTTAAAATGTAAAATTGTAAAATTATGCGATTTATATGACTGCAATTTATTTGTGAAATCTTTGATATTGACTTGCAAACTTAAGGTTGAAATTCATAATACAACGTGTACATTTTCATCGGTATGACGTGAAAAGTGTTGACTTTTTCTGCACGTTCCATAATGGAAAATGTCTGATTACAAACATAAGTACTTGAAAATGCAGCTATAATTTGTTGAACAAATAGTCTGAATTCCTGAAATATAGATATGGTTTGACAACTACAAAATTGAGATGAACTAGAAGCTTCCCAAAAATAATTAGTAAAAATACCGATATTTTTTTTGGCAGATCACTCAAAATTGCTTTATGGTTTTTCCATTTTTAAATGGATGAATTATAATAATAAATCGATGTATATGTTTTAATTTATTAAGGAATTTTTTATGTTGCTAATGTGTTATTTTCCATATCTTAATATTTTGTTGAAATCATTTTTTGTATTGGTAGTATATAAGTGATTCATTTTTAGGGTTTTCAAATGCAGTGGAATTTCTCGTTGTAATGAAGTGAACAAAACAGAACGAGTGCGCATACTTATATTCTTTATGAACAGTAGTTTGGTCAATAGTTAAGTGTGTAGCCCTAAACTCGTTTCCTGGCACTTTCAAGATAACAATCGAAGTCGAGTATGCGTTAAGATAGTAAAAAGCAAGTTCGCGTGATAACGAAGCGATCGACGTTAACGGACGTACTCTAACATTAAATTTCGCGTTTCAGTGCAGTACGAGTGCAGATATCGAAGATCCGACAGTCGACGAAAAACCGAATAACACTAGGAAACCACGAGACTGTGGTGGTCGGACCGCCCGAGGTAAGATCAACAATGATGAGATCGAAAAATGCCTGTGTAAAAATTATAGTTCGATAACGATTCGAGTGCGGATTTATTATTGAATCGGTCGGCCCGTACCGCCTGGACACGAAACGATGACCAACTGCGGTAGAACGAACGATTTCACCGCGAAAAACCATGCCGTTCATTCGTAAGACCAGGAAATGGTTTTAACCGCTCGCTTATCGGGGTCCGAACGTTGTTTTACGTTTAATTACGCGTCACCGAACGTCTCGAGACGATAACGTTCAGCGGTTATTTTACCGTCGCAACGCCTACGCCGAACGCACTTTAGAGGAACCGCTCAAAGCGGTTATCGCTCGTCGGGTGCACGACGACACCGGGCAGCGGTCCCATTTCGCGTTATAAGATTATAATACGCGCGCGCGTAACAACAACAACAACAACAACAATGATGTATACAATATATACTGCCGATTACGAGAACTACTAGGTGCGCGGGGGGGGGGGGGGTCGTGCGCATATGACGTTTGTGATAAGCGCTTTGCCCCGCCGAGGTCGTAAGTCCTCTACGTGTATATATATATATATATATATGTATATACGTATATCCTTGTACGGAACGGCCGCGGTAATATATAATACATAGTCCTGTACGTAAGTAATGGTAGTTGCGGTGACGGCGGTAATAGTTTTGATAAAATCCCGCGGTTTTAATTAACAATGTCAATGGCAGAGGTATTTATGTGGGCGCGCGCGCGTGTGTGTCGCGGTGCGGCGGACGACGTGTCTACGTCTGGACCGGACGCCGTTGTTGGGGCGGGAGCGCGCGCGGACGAGAGGGACGGTTAGAGACGGTGGCGGCGGGACGCGGGAGGAGATAAAGGGCGCGTGCGAGAGAGAGTGCGCGGTGGCACAGCGAGAGGGAGAAAACCGCTTTTGCCGCTGTTAATGTAAAATAATATACGCGCCGTGTACACGTCCTATTCGCGTCGGCGCGCGTAACGCGGGAAAATTTATCGTATGCGGTCCGCGCGCCGCGCGCCTGCGACAGGCGGCCCGCCGTCGCCACGGCATTCCGCGCACCGACACCGTGCACGCCGGTAGTCGCGAGCTTGCACCGTCGTTACCGCTGCTACCGCGACCGCTCCGTTGTCACCGCGGGCCACGACGTACGCATGCAGGAGAACGCACGTCGACGACGGATCCCCGTCCCTTCCTCCACGGACGCCGTAAGTTCTATACATGTATCGTCGTAGTGTTAATACGTTATATTTGTTATTTCTATTGGTATTCGCGTCGCGTAGAACAGGATATTTTCGCGGTCGAGGCTTTCCCGTCGGAGTCGGCACCTACGAAAAATTGTTCACGGATCTTTCGTTTACTGGTAGTAATTGCGGTCTGCGCGATTCGCCAGGAGGCTCGGCCGTTGTACTCGCGTGGTGTTGCGACGGTTTCGAACCGGTTCCGTCCAGTGCAGTCGAGTATCGCTGTACTGCGCGGCGTGTGCCGTGTGCGATAAACGTCTTGTTGTGTAATCGGAAAAAAAAAAAAAAATAAAATAAACAATCAAGTAGTCGGGGATTTGAGACGGGGTAAAAATGCCGCCTTTGTCGGTGGTGTCGATGTTGATAACAATGAGATAATAGTGATCCGTAAAGGCGCGCTGGACCCCGCGTAGCCGTTATCGACAACGTTGTCTTGGGCACCGCGCGAAGATCGCGCGACGTGTGCCTGCCCACATGCACGTGCGGTGGCCACCGGCACAAAGGCGGCACCGGCAGCACATCGCAACGTACGCGCGCGGGCGCGGGCAGCGGTGGCGGCGTAGGCGCGGGCGATCGGCGGGTGAACACTTGCGCGCCACAAGGCGTATGAACAGGTGCCGGTGTGCGGCCGCGGCGTGTTGTAACAAGTGTCGGGCGCACATGCGGGTGACGGGTACGGGGCGCCTCGCCGAAGAAACAAACACGCGCGCGCACGAACACCGGCGGAACACGATTGATTTAAAAACCGCGTCCGGCGTGCGGTCAGCGCTACCGCGAGAAACCCGACCGCCGACACGCACGTTGCCGGCACGAGCACCGTCTCACGTTCGCGCCGTCCGTCACGTGCTCAGGCTGCGATCCGCGGACGACGCGACCCACCGGGATGCGGGCCAAAGGCTATCGCAGGTCCTTCTACTCCGCCGCAGAGGACCGCGCAGCTCCGGCAGGTCACGCACGTCGCCCCGGGTCGGACCGCGGTGGACAGGAAGCCCGTCCGATACCCTTCACCGCCCTAGAACTTTTCGCTATCGGGTCTCCAGGGTTCCCCGCCCCCAGCCCCGGGAACGTTTCTCGAACCCCACCGAAACGTTTGCCGGTGCACGGGAAGTAATGGTCCCTTAGCTGGGGACGAGTTTAGCTCCTCGACTGCGCTGTCGATCAATCTTATTGGATCCGATTGAAATACGTGCTCGCTTCAAACGATGTGTCGCGCAACGTTACCGGCGACGATTGCTGTGCGCGGTACGATTGTCTCGTCATCCGCGTTATTTGGTATTTATTTATTTTTTCTTCCCCGTCCGAGAAAGTATTGTTGTCCTCTAACGTTGTACGGAGATTTCGGATTTCGCATCATTTTTTTTCTTCTGAAATTCGAGCATACTCTTTTGCAACGATTTTGTTTCGTTTATACTATCAATATCTGTTAATAAGTGTTTCTAAAGCTTCAAACGAAATACAATGTTGTCAAACGAATCGAATTCGAATAGTTATCATTATAAATATGTACAACACATAATAATATAAGTACAATAAATATCTACAATTATGCAGACCAATAAGTGTATCCGTTTATTTGCTCATTGAATAAGTCATGTTTTCGCTTTTCGATCATATTCAAATTTTACGATACGAGTATATTACTATCATGTTTATGTTCGTAATACATTTTAAAGGTAAATTCAAAGTTTTACGGAAAATAACATTTTTTTAACCAACTCTTGAAAAGTTACAAGCGGTTTCGTTTGGGTGAACTTTATACGTAACTGTCAGGTCCAGGCACGTAGACAGGTATACAGTTCAAGGAGTTGCGGTTCAACCATATGAAATGTTTTAAAATCTATTACTTTTGTTTTTGGTAAGCTCTGGTTATTTTTTTGTTTTCATATTTCAAATTTCTTCGGGGATATTAGATTTCCAAAGGTGCGGAGACGATCAATAACGATCGTTGCTCGGGTTATGTATACTAAAGATTAAAATTATGTTAAAACTGTTTTATTAGCTGCATATAGTATAGTTTACGTTATTGCAGTACAGAATAATAAATTATACATAACTGTATAGTTATAATTGGAATTTTTCTTTTACGTTTTAAAAGTATTTATAGATACTGTGAATATATGTTGATATTATAAAATATGATATACAAATTTAATTCGAAATTCTTTACATTTTTTAATTGTATAATATTAATTTTTATAAAATCCAAGCTTGATTCATAGTCCGTTATTACTAAGAATCATGCTCATATAATATTTCATAAACTATTGTGTGATATAAAAGATTTAGAATTTCTAAATTTCTTGGACTTGTATTTATCTACCTAAACCTAAATAATTATTTGACTTTTGAACTTTTTACAAACATTGTCTATACTAAGAATTTTATTTTTTCATTTACAAACGCATAAATACAATAAATTTTAAACCCCTGTGCTTACAAAATCTTTTTTAAATGCAATGTATGATTACTCATAAATCCATTGTATTAGTTCAATTTATAGGCTTGAGCTTATGAGAACGTAACAAGACTAATTTCTGATGCTATAATACAAAGCCTTTTTATCCCGTATGTATTTTTACTGTTTGTTTTTTGTGTTAAGTTGTTTAGTTAAATAACTCGATTATAAAAAAAATATCACAAGTAATTTATTTAGGTAAAATAAATCCGATCCTTTATCCTTTGAACACTCTGTAGTGTACGTGTGTACGTGTAAATGTGTAGCTGTTGAATTAATAAGAATGATTTAATGTTTTTATATTGATTTTGTTTGTTTGAACAATAAATGGACATACGCTGGGGGTGTCCAAAGTATGCACCTGCATACTCTGAATACAGTATAACCAGTACGTTTGTTTTTAATAAATTATTCCCATTTTTCATTTTCGTATTTCTTATTTCTAATTACAGGTAGTGTCTGAAAAATGTATAGCAGCTTATATTATATTAACTCATATTGAATTCATAAATTTTACGATCAAAACAGTTGAATATTTATTTTTTTTTTTAACATATAAATAAACAAATAGTTTTTATATAAAAATAAATAAATAAATGTTTAGCCTGGAATATTATTAAATTTGTAAATTACGACCAGTTTCGAATTAAAAATTCATAGTCAGGAGGTATACATAAAGTCAATTAAATTGCGATTTTTATTTTATACACTGATTTACGAGTATCAACCATTTAATATTTTTTAATTTTTAATTTAATTTATAATATTATTGTTTTTTTTTTTTTTTTTTTTTTTTTTTTTAAAAATTCTCGAAATAAATAAAAAAAAAAAAAAAAAAATAATTTAAGTTCACAATTTGTTAAAAATGCTTTATATATCTTTCTTTTAAAACATTGAAAATCACTCCAATGAGTAATTTCAATCAGTTATTTTAAAAATATTCAACTATAAAATTTGATAAAGAAATAAAATATAATATTTAATTATATTACGGATGATGAGGTGGAAGAGGATGTATTTGCCTGCCAAAATTTTGAAAAAAGTCTGCGCGCACCTATCATATGATTTGTTTAAGTATTTAAAACATCAATGTGTGTCAAAATAAACACCAAATATATTAGCGCTTATTGGTAGGTTTAAATTCGCTGTACATAATATGTATTGCACGTTTTTTTAACTGAAAAAAACCGATTTAATTTATGTGGTAATATTCAGAAAAAATAATCAGGTTATAAATAATAAAATAAAGTTTTCGTGAGCAGAATAATCAACTAACATTTTACATGGTACACCCTGCCACTATAATCGTTTGAACTTTAAACAGTCGTAAACGATTAATTATTGGTTGAATATTTGATTTTCTTAAATCGAAATTTTCAGATAATCGTTTTCCGGAATATGAACAAATTTCAAACGAATAATTTAAAACGGTTGCTACAAAAACATAGATGCGTATTCACAAACATAACAAGTGTTAAAACTTTAAAAAACTCATATTGCTTGTATAACACATATATACGTATTAACCCGATATGTTGGCCAGTGATTATAATGTAATTTGTAACTGCATTTGATAAACGACACTAACACACGATGTCTGTTGAAACTCGAATGGCTATTATGTTTTCTTGACACCGTCGATAATATAGTAACGAATCATGTCGATGAATAATTATGTTACGATTACCAACCGCAGTATCGTTTCTGCGGATATAGAATATTAATTGAAGTTTTGTCTATTGCGCCGTGCACGTTATTACGGGATAACATATGTCACCGTATCGGGAAAATGAAATTGATTATTGTCGATTTGTTTAATTTAATTTTTTTTTTTTGCGTATTTGTACGAGCCGCGGGAAACGGGTGACGGGAACGCAGAAACACCACCGAGATTAACTCTCCGGGGTTGGCCGGTCACTGCAAACGCGGCGAATTACGCCACGGACGACCGTGTTTGTACATTCCGTTGATTTTCCCACGGTTCGTACGCGCCGCGGTGTACTGTATAATGTTTTTCGTGTTGTACTCCAGTCGTACTGTCACGCATATTATTATTATTCGTCGCTATCGTTGCCGTTATTATTTCGTGTGTAAATCGCGCGCGCGGTTTTCGATTCTAAAAGTATCGACCCGGCACCGAGTCGTCACTGCCGCGGCTGTCGTCGTAATAATCCTTTGCGGAAGAGTACGCCGTGGCGGAGGACCTATCCGCTGCGCGCGTGTGTTTACATATACATATATATGCGCGTGTGTGTATATAATACGCGCGCGTGTATAGTCGTCGGTCGATAGAAAACATGTGTCCTTTTTTCCATACTGACGATTTCCGACTGCCACCGACAGCGCACACGTACACAATCGCTCTTTACACACACACACACACGCACACACCCGCACACCCGCACACACACATACACACACACACACTCAAACACACGCACTCAAGCAACGGGGCCGCCCGCAGATGTTTAATGTTTATCTAATAATACACATTGGCGCAAGATAATGCGGTCTCGGATGCGTTTTTTTTTTGTTCACGACGCCTTTGGTCGATATTTTCGTCGCGCTAGTTGCTGCGATATTAACAATAATTTACTAGACGTGTACGTATTACCATTTACGAACGGTGCGATACGAACGGATTGACTAGACTTATGTTGTACATCAAGTCGTAAGCATATACTCGTGCTTTGTGTCGTGAGGCGGCGGTTAAATTTGTCGCGCTATTTTACTGGGATTGCAGTCCGAGAGTTATTGTCGTCTAGACTCACATGCACGTAATTTCATCAAATTTAAACGTGAGCACAATGGTTTAGCGATGAATAAATCTCTACTAAACAGCTTGCTTTGTTCACCAGCTCAATTTTCACACCATAATATAATAGGTTTTCCTACAGGCTTTAAAACCGAACCAACACATCTTAATAACATGATTTATCTTTTTTTTTAAGTATCCAACCAAAAATATCTACTTCTTCTTGTGTATTAACGGCTTTAGGACCGTCCCGACAAACAACCAATTCTCCAGATCTCTTTGTCCTCTGTTCTTACGTCTTTCTTAATCACGTCTTGCTATCTTAAAACGGGGTTATCCAAGAGGTATTTTCCCTACAGGGCTCTCTATCATGTGTAATTATGGATTCTGACTACGCCAGTCCACATTGAATACTGAAATAGTTCCTCTTTGTATCCAGAAAATTAGAACACTGATTTTAAATTTTAAAAAACACTTAAATGTTTTAGGTACCCATAGGTTTTTTAAAGTTTTGACTTTTTTCAATTAGTTACAATATAACTTTAAATATTAAACATCGCAGTAACTGTTTATTTGAATGTTATACAAACGATTTGTGTTTTGAATTACACTAGTTTGTTATATTACTTTCCTCGAGTAAATTTATAAATATTTTAATACATTTTTTAATATCATCAATAATAATATTTATTACATACACTCGATGACTAAATATTCAATTTGATAACAGTTGATTAGTTGAAATTTTCGTGTCTACTATATACCTATAGAAACTACTGTAAAATATGTATTTATTCTGAAAAGAAAAGGTAATATAATTTTGTACGATAGAATATAGGTGATTGTGTTTCGATATAAAAATATATACTATTTAATATTACTTAAGGCACATTTGTTTACTGTATATTTAGATTTTGTTTCTTAATACATTCGTTATTCGTACAATCATTTATGTCAAATATCGTTTTTAGGAATTGTTTTGGGGTTTTCACAGAATTAATAATACATCTTATAAATAATTCATATAAATCATAACTACTCATATCTATAGTATGTTATTTACTGTTTACTTATTATTTGTTATTTAATTGAAATGTATAATTATGTTCTATAATTATTTATTATTATTTTAAATCATTTGAAAATGGAAATATTACAATAAAGTAAAAAGTATATCAACCAGAATCAAATGAAATTCACAACTAAATTAATAATTTAAAAAAGATATTTTTTATTTTAAAAGAGGTGGTTTATAATATATAGATATAACATAGAGATAATATATAATTAGGATTCGTATACTATAATATCATAATATAAACCTATTGTCTAATATGACCTATGTTGTGGTTCTACTCGTGTATAATAATATTGTAGTCTTCCTATAATATATATGTTACCTGCAATATGGATAATTCAGGTATTTTGCAAAATGTCTAGACATTATACAAATTTCCGACCCATTTTAGGCAATGTAAATAAAACATGTGATTTTTAATATTATTTTACATATAACCTAAGTATTTTATAAAATATTAAACAAAATGCCAATTTTTTTTAGGCAAAGTATAAAACATATTATTAAATATTATATTACATTAAAATTCTTATAATTATTATATATTATTACTCATATTACAAACAAAATTTAATTTTTATCTATTATTATATTATAACTATTATATAAATATTTTATTTTAACTACTATATTCTTATTATAAAATGTTGTAGAAAAGTGATATTTTGAAATGCATAAAATATTATTTTTAAGGTAAATACATTTTTATTTTGATTCTTGGACTTACAAACACATTTTATAAGTCCTTGGTCAATTCTTATGGATTGAATTTTTATCAACTCATTATACTGTTCATCAAATAAAAAACTAATATTAGTGGCCAAAATTTGTAGTTTGTTATGAAAATTTGACTTCATATAAATCGTATCTATGGTTACAACACCATAAACAGGCACGAAAATAACGAAAAAAATGACGATATTGTAATAAAATTATTAGTACGTTCAATATTGTATCTCAGAATTATTATTATAATAGTAAAAGAATCTTAATTTTTATTGTGTTAAATCATGCAGGCACATTTTTGATAAACGATAAGTAAAATCGTTGGTAATAGGAAATGCTCGATTTTGTTTATTTTCATCATATTGCCTATTCCACGTTTGGCGTTATACATAGTACCTAGGCAAAGTTCATATTTTGTATATTGCCGAAGAATTTTTCGTATTTTGCAAAATACCTGATTATCCATATTGTCAGTAATATATACCTATATAACATAAAAAAGTTATAACATCAAATAATGAAAAATATTAATCATGTTCATATGATGTATTGTTTTCATACATGTGTTTATCACTTGATTTTCAATTGTTTCATAAATATTATTTACATTTCATTATTATTTAAATTTCTGATGTTTATCTAATTTATCAAGTTCTTTTAAAAAAATTTAGCTAACATTTGTTTTACGATATTCATTAATAATTTGTATTTATCTATGGTGTCGGTCGATTTTTTTTTTTAATATTTTTTGTTTCGGTATCAAATTTCCTTTTGATACCTATCCTTTTGCCATTTATACGTGTGTATCAATATTTCAATGTCACCAACAATATTTTCACTTCAAATTTTTATTTTTATCGGAAATATAACACGTTCACATTTTAATAACGAATATATTTTAAAGGTACATTGTAATTTTTTACTTCACTTGCGCAGGGAAACTTGTTTAAGGGTGACTTATAGAAATTATTGTAAACATAGATTTAATTTGAATTTTCATATTTATCATTTTAAATAAACTAAATTAAATGTAATATAGCAATTTGTAAGTTACATTTTTAACAAACTTTATTTAACTTTAAATATACAATATATAATATTACAAAATATACAATAGTAATATATAAATAATACCAAAAACATATAAAAAAAAAAAAAAAATAAATAAATAAAAGTGTAGGTGTAAGTGTTAGTGTTTTATGTGTAACATAAAAACAATTAACATAACAACAAGATAACAACGTATACAACAACATAACATATACATAAAAAAGTTAACAAAAAAGGAAATATTAATCATATTTTAAGTCTCTTCATAAGATGTTCAATTTTCCATAATGTATTTTCTAAATAAAAAAATACTAATATTACTACTTATTATTTACATTTCATTATTGTTTAAATTTCTGATGTTTATCTAATTTATCAAGTTCTTTTTAAAAAAATTAGCTAACATTTGTTTTACGATATTCATTAATAAGTTGTATTTACCTATTGTGTCGGATTTTTTTTTTATATTTTTTGTTTCGGTATCAAATTTTCTTTTGATACCGATCCTTTTGCCACTTATCTCATCTATAAAATAAAATAAGATAGTAAAAAAAAAATTCGTTAATATTTTATAGGTATCAATCTAATGAAATTTTATAGTGAATTACAATAGTTATAATGAAACATTAATTATTTTAAATTAAAAAAGTTGATTATAATTTGTTATACTTTTATCAAAAGTTTTGATAAATATTAAAATTATACTTACTGTACGCCCTAGTGATAGAATCATGATCTTCGTACCGATTGATGCATGATTTAATTTTTTTTATTTTTTTCTGAAAGTAAAAACATGCAATCGGTATTTTTTTTTAACAAACAATTATCCGGCACGTTTCATATACATTAATTGTTAACGAACTTAACATAAAAATAAGGAATCCAATATAATACTGATTATAATATACATATTTCACAGTTTTCAATTGAAACTTATATACTTAATGAATACATTTAATGAAGAATAGTATAATTTTTCATATATTTGAGGGGGTAATTTTTTTGATACTTACTTGATTCAGTGAATCATTTTTTAGCTTCCTTTTTACCCCTTGGGGTGGTTGAATGCCTAGAGCAAAAATATAAGTATCAAATACATACATTTAAATAAATATTATATACTTAACATGTAAAGCTATGCGGTTTTAAATCATACGTACTTATATACAAATTCTTATTATAATTTGCCATTGTAGATTCAAATTTAATTTTCACTAAAATAGCTGAACGTTCGTATCAATTTTGTGTTGCGTTGAGGATGTCTCAAATAGGAGTGAAGGAAACTTGACAGTAACAGAATAACAAAACACAAAGTTAATTTTTGTTTTAAGCCAGCAGAATCAAACTATAATTTAATTGAATAATAAATGTATTTAATAGTGTTATGTTTTTGTTCAAAAATGTAAAAAGCCAATCTGACCCATTTTTATCATTCGTATAAATGGTTTAAACTGTTTATGTACGTTCCAATACCAGGGATATAATTGGGATCGAGGGTTGATGTGTGCTATTACACTATTAAAATCGTCCCAATTGGTCTGCTAAAATTATTCATCGTTATTTGTGTAATATTAATAATAATATATAAATATATTAAGTGGTTAAATTTTAACTGTTTTAGCACAATTTTTTTATCGTTATAGTTATTTTAAATTTAACGAATTACAAATAGCTTCTACGTTTCTATCAGTAAAATCAATATTTAATGAATACATAAAGTTAATTAGTAATATATTGTAGTATGTCCAAAATAATTTTGTATCGCTTTTACAATCTTATGAAACATTAAAAATATCATACATAGTATATCATATATCATATACTTTATATATGGTATTTTAATAGAAAATTGAAAGTAACACGTTTTTAAATTTTGAAATACTCAAAATAAATTAAATTCTGCATAGATTGATATCAGTTTACCACGAAAAAATAAATGTATAAATATTTAGAATTTGTTATTTGACGTTTACAAACATTTTATCTGAAGTTGACACGCTTTACTTGTGTACGTTAATTGAATTTTCACTTGATTGAAATTTGAAATATCATGTTATGTTTTCGATATTCTTTGATCTTTTAACAAACATGTAAGGTACTTTTTTATGAAGTATTTATGCGTTGTTGAATTTGTTTTTATCCTACCGGTATACTTATTGGAAATAAAACATAAATATTTTAAATTTGAATCTTATTTGATTTTTTATAATTATATGGAATGAATTATTCGGGTGAATTAATATTTTATTTTATTGATTATTAAACTGATAGAAAGAATTTAGCATAAACGTAAATTAAGATTCTATATAATTCTTAAATATTAAACACAGATATTATTTATTAATTAACCATAAGCCAATTACAAATGACAATAATTTTGTAGTGAGAAAATAAACATAGCCACAATTTGTACATAATTAAATGTGATTTATAAATTACAAGTATGAATTATTTTATCAAGAAGTGACATATAACAAAAAAACATAAAGATTTTAATCGAACGATAAATAAAACGATATTGTATGTTTTGCAAGTTTTCCTTGAATATATTTAAACTTAGTTTAACTTATATTTAACAAACTGATAATATAATTTCTTATGGTAGGATAACAGTGTTGATTGTAGATTTTTATACTTCCATACTTTTCCAAACTGTCTAAATTTATTTTTGATTAGGTAAATTGTATTTAAATGGATGTTTAATATGGTTTTTGTTTTTTCAGTTTTTTCAATGCAATATATAACTTAACATTTAGTAGTTATGTTGATAATACATTTAAAGATAGTTAGTCATATTTAGTCACTACTTAGTCTTAGTAGTTTAAATGTCTACCAACTTCCGTAATGTTTTCAATTTTATTAATCACCGTTGTGTTTCAATAAAAGTCCCAAGAAACTCTTGTATAAATGTTAGATTAGATCAACTGTTTTGAATCACGCTGGATCATATTGGATTTAGCAATGAATAAATTAAAATCTAATGTACTTGACTGAATAAAATTTCTTTCGAGATTGGTCATTTTTTGCATTAGTAGTTTTGAAAATATCAGATTTTCCCTTTCATCGATTTCTAAATTTAGGTATTAAAAATCACTAAATGATCTCAAACATAAATTCTAGTAAAGATTTTCAACACCCTAATTATTACATAAAAAAAAATTTACGTTGAATAATTGTTATTTTAATTTTTTAATATTTATGAATTATCTCTAATGACTTTCGCCATATAGTGTCTTATTTTTATAAGTTCTTAGTAAAATAATGATTTTTTTTATAACAACCTTATTCTAGATCTGTAATTAAAACTCACCAAATTTTCAAGTCATATTATCCAAAATTAAATTTTAAGTATAAAAGCTTTAAAATTCTTATACTTAATATATATGAATATGAGACATATTTATATAATATGCCATCTCATAAATCTATCTCTAATATTATGAATGTTTGTCAGAGTACTTTTGCTTGGTCTCACACATATTACAGATTTAACACATGTATCTAACTCAGCGATTCCCAAATTTTTCCCATCGCGGCACATTATTATTAGTTATTATAAGTAACGGCACACTTTGGATAAATATTATCTACTTATCGAATAATACGTATATAATAATGCAGGGTATTATTATCGTTATTAGGTAATAATATTATCTCTTGATAGCTGTCTTGAATATATATATATATATCACAGCACATTATACATATTTTTCCTTTCAATATTAAATGATAATTCCTTCGGTTGTATAAAGTAGTTAAACCACATTTAAAGCACACCACGACAAGATTATTTACTGAAATTCGATGGTTATCAGAAGGTAAGGTTTTTAACAGATTTTATGAAATGAAAAATGAATTGTTGCAATTGTTCAATAATGAAGACTCAAACAGCGATTTCGAAACTCATTTAAATAATCCATTATGGTCTACAAAGTTTGCTTATCTAGCTGAAATTTTTAAATATTTAAATATCCTTAATTCCAATATGCAAGGTAAATTGATAAGCATATTAACATCGTCTGATAAATTAAATGAGTTTTTACGAACAATTAATCTTTGGATATCACACGTAGAAAAAAAAACTGCAAATGTTTCCATTAACAGCAGATGTTGATCCAGATGAAGAGTAATATCTGATTTGATAATAAATCATCTCATAATTTTAAAAGAAAAAATGAAAAAATACTTCCCATTTTTGCCTATTAATGAATATGATTGGGTACGCAATCCTTTTGAAGTAATATCAGATGTAATATGACATCTAGGATTAGTTGAACAAGAATAACTTTAAGAACTTCATTCTGATCGTTCATTGAAATTAAAATTTAATGAACTATTCCAGTTTTGGAGTTTTATTAAAACAGAGTATCCGATAATTACAGAAATTGCAATAAATAAATTATTACCATTTTCTATAACATACCTCTGTGAACTTGGGTTTTTCATAATAACAAATATTAAAAATAAGAAACGTGAAAGATTTTTATCAGTTGAACAAGAAATGTTGCTATGTTTATCATCGATACGGCACACTCTTTGGGAAATAACGAATTCGATATGTCTTAGTTTTGAAGAATTAATGTAATAAATGTTTGGTATATTCTTCGAACTATAAAATTAAGTTAAAAAATCATTTTATGACATAAAATGTTTGGTATATTATACATAAAGCTTTTGTTGTATTTTATTGTATTATGTTAAATTTGAATATTCAAATGATTGTTAATTTTTCAGTCGATGGAACCAAAAGTTATTAAGGAAGAAGCAATTGAACGGGATTCCAGTATTTTAGACGATCCCATTTTAAATAACAATAATAACAAAGAATCTGCATTCAGAATACATAATCGTAAGTATTTTAAAGTATAATCTTGATTGTTATATTATTATAGATAGTATTTATGTTTTTTATACACTTATAAATGTATTATTACTAGAAGAATAATAAGAATAATAACTTTTTTAAAATTGCTAGTTTGGTTATATTACAATTATTAATTACTTATTTAATAAGAAATTGTAAAGTATAGTGTGATATATCTGGCATTTTTAAGAAGAATTTTAAAAATAATGCACTTAAACTATACTGTTTCACATTCAATTCAGTTTCTTCTCATATTCTTTATTTCTTGATTTATTTTACTTGTACAGCACAATTTAGAAAATTGTACCTGTAAAACGACGTAGTTTTCAGCTTACAACATTATATGGATATAAGTTTTTCTTGATTCCAGAATTTAACAGAAAACTTAGTACTAGGATATTTTCGAATTAGTTTATTTGTAGTATTCTTTAATAATGATACATCATTTATTAATATTGTATATTCATTTTTATGATAGTTGTAAATTAAAATATTCCATTTGTCATATTGTGATATTTTTGAAAATAATAACAAATAAACCAAAACAAATTCATTTAAATTAATTCAATGAATTTATCGTTTTATTCAAAATCTAAAAGTTCTTTTATTTTGAATTGTATTTTTCTAAACCAAAAAATTCATTGACTATTGTTTATTGAATATGAACTCTAACATATTTAAGATCATTGTATTTGAATAATGTATTCGTGGTCATAAGCCAACAAAAAAGTTACTAATCACAAATACAGAGAAATCGTATTTTATTATTTGACATACATTAGTCGAGGAATTCTAGTGTATTTAATTACATGTAAAATTTATTTCTGACTCATTGAATTCTTTTGATCAAATTTAATTACATTTTTTATTTTGTGGCACTATCGAATTTAATAGTTTTTTCCTTACATGAGTTTTAAAATATTTAAATTTAATAATTGAAAAATAAATTTTAGCAAAAAAAATACCTATAATATATATATATATGAGTATGTGCAGTTCATAGTATTTATTATTTTTTTTTTTTATACTATTAGCTGATTAAATTAAACATTTTAAAATTGTATTGAATTTTAATGTACACTCGAATTGATTTTTAATTAATCTAGTTGAGGAATTTTAAACTGATGTTATTAAAATATATAAATAATCTATTGATAAATCAAATAAAAATAGTTAAAAATTTAATATAAATAGGAAATAAGTAAAGAAATTTACTTTATTGATCTCGATTCATAATTATAAATATTTATTTCGTAAAAACTATACACAATGGCCAACTGGCTGATATCTTTGATTATTCTTATTTTGATGTACACAATTCATAGTATTGATTTCAATAAATGTGTATTGGTTATATTTTGAGTGTATGCAGTTTGTTGAAAAACGTTTACAGAATGTTGTAATATAAATGCTTTAAATAAATAGTTTATTGATATTGGGTTGGCTCAGTGAATACATTGGATTATTTAATTGTTTAATTTTCTATGCGGATAAAATGTGAATTACATTGTACAAAACGGTTGGGGTTTTATATTTGTCAGCACGGAATAAATATTATAAAATACCGCTCAAATAATTCGATCAGAACGGATTTCTTTTGAAAAAGGTGAAACACGTCATCGACATTGTCGCGCGCCGCTGCCGTCAATTGCACAGCAATGCGGTAGCTTGTAGGCAAGGAATATGTTGAGATACTAAACGAGTGAAAGTTGTAAAACTAGAGCTGTGAATGAAAATTAAGTGTCAAGTTTTGTAATAAGAAAAATAAAATAATAATAAAAGCAAAATATTATTATAAGGCAAATTGAAGCCGGCACGTCTGTTACACACGCATACCCCTGCCCTCCGACACCTGCGATTGACGTTCTTTAGTAAAATATGGCGCCATTCTTGGTCTCCTTCCAATAACTTTCACGCCACCACCTCTCTCTCGCATTTATTAAAACCCGAAATTTATTATAATGTTCGGCCGATTGTAAACCCTTTTATCCCTTCCTCGTGCCCCTTGTTCAAATTCCGTCATCCCTCACACAAACCCGCCATCCCCCCCACCACGTCAACATCGTCACACGCCGCCGTCACGGCACTACGTGCCAAATATGATTTATCTGAAATCCATAAAGCCATCCGACCTGCGTCCTTCTCACCCGCTGCCGTGGTGATGATGTCGGTGACGGTGAAGTTAGTGATAATGACGATGTTAACGTACTGCAGCGTTACCGATAGCCGTAAGAGTAC
Source organism: Sipha flava (assembly GCF_003268045.1). Lineage (NCBI taxonomy): Eukaryota > Metazoa > Arthropoda > Insecta > Hemiptera > Aphididae > Sipha > Sipha flava. The sequence goes on from NW_020273608.1 coordinate 848,379, forward strand.
AGTGGAAGTAGTAGTGGTAGAACTGTTTGTTGTAGTTAAATGTATAGTGCTGGTGATATAGAGACGGCGATGGCGTTGGCCAGCGTTAAAGATTTAAAGTTCAAAAATTAGTTTCAAAACAGCGGAACCTTGGCCAACAGTTTGGCTCGAGTCCGACGTACTATATTTGTCAATATATAAACGCGGTGCGTATTTTTGACGTATATATGGTCTTTACACCACCGCGAAGTTTTTACACGAACCGATGGTTAATAATAATCATATTTTGTGTTTTCAATCCAAATCACACGGTAATCACGTGTTTTATCGGCGCACCACGGGTGAGCGTGGTGGCTGTGGCGGTATCCGTGGTGTGATTAGCGCCTCGTAGTTTCGCAAAAGTTTTCTTGACTCTTCAAAAACATTATTTTAACTTTGGGAAATCACTGCCTAGGTCATATATAGATTTCCGATTCACGCTGGTTTAATTAATTAAAAGTTTTCTAACCACTCGCTGCACGAGGTCGATTTCGTTTCGTTAGTTTTTCGTCACACTATTTAGTTTCGCTTTATGGTTGTTTAATAAGTTGCGTTTACCCTGACGCACACGAAATATATCTATGGAATTTGCTGAAAATACTAAATTTTAGTGCTAGTCTTATTCTTTATTTTCCTTTCTTTTAGTTTCGAGGTTACATTGAGAATATATTCGAACTTCTCGTTGAACTTTCTTTTTGGGCACTCTCGTCTAATATGATTAAACTTTGGTTGGCAGCACCGCAGTCACATTCTGGGTCAGGAGTAATTTCTCAGTTGTGCATAAGATGTCTCATTCTTCAATGATGACATGTACGACATATCCCTTATATTGAAATATTGGAAAGAGTGAACTTTATGTTTTCATAGATGTTTAAGATTGTTGTGATTACTAATGAAACATAGTCCTGCAGTGGAAATTTGTTTTACGTTATCGTAATACAATCAACTGCTTATTTTATATGAGCTCATAGATATAAATTACGGATAAAAACCAATTTAAACGAAAACGGTCATGAATAATTTAATGAAATACTTGATTTCCATACTTATGAGTAACAGAGCGAGTTTGTTCTCAAACAAAAACTACGTTAGTCAAAGTTCTCAAATACCGTTTTTCTATGAAAAATAATTAATATTTTTTACAAAATGTATTGATACAAATGAATGTCGGAAAAATCATAATTAAGAACACAGTGGTTGCAAGTATTAAAATTATTAAAATATTTATTATGGAAAAAAATTCCACTACCGCTATGGTATAACCCGCCTAATAAGCAATATTATTTATTTTAAATAAAATAATTGAAAACTCTGTTTTGAATTTTAAATGTAATCTTTTTGATTCCATTATTATTCGTTATGGCAGTTAAATTATGATCATTGCAATGTCTGAGGAAGGGAAAAGAAATATTCAGATTTCACGAAAATATTCAAACTACGTTACAAGTACGCAGTACTATTGTGAACACACGGTTTTTAGTAGTTTTCAAATTTGTATTGGCCTAGAATTATTGTTATACGTATATTTTATTATTTTCAATAAAACAAAAAAAAAAAAAAAAAAAAATAATTAAAAAAAAAATAATATTAATTAACCGAATTCCGTATGCGTTGAAATAAATTGAAAAAGTTCAACTGTGCACCGCACGATCGTTTCCTCTCCCCTTTCCCCTCGTCACGGCAACATGGAACCGTCGACGGGCAGCGGTGGTGGCGGTTGGCCGGGCGCCAGAGGGTCTGCTGCTTGGCGAATAATCAATTCGCTATTTTGATGACACTCGAAAAACCGTCGAGTTCCAAAAATTAAATACACACTACTACTGCACCTCCCTTCGTCGTTTTTGCCTTCTCTCGCCCCTTCGACTTGTCCTATTCCTCCAACGGGACGTGTTTAATCTTGATAGATGACTATACACACTCGTATATACATACAATATTTATTTATATAAAAATATCGCGTTGTACGTATATATGCCACGTGCGTAATATAATACTATTATAGAAAATAATTTTTTCCTTTTTTTACTTTGCATTTTACTGCCTATTTGAAAAACTATCGTTTCGCAATCCCTGTTCCGAATACGCGTGGCATCAATTTCACTGTGTACGTGTATACGCTATAGACAATGTGTCGTGAAAACTTGTCGAATCCATATTTATTATTATCGATGCACCTATAACTAATACATAGTGGATACGTTCGATTTATTGTTGAATATTAAGTGTTAGATTTTTTTCTCGACTACGTAGGTCATGCTGTAGCTATTCCATCAATGAGACTGTATCCACTCATGATTTGATAACGTTTTTGAATAATACGTTTTAATTTATTCACCACAAACACATATAGAGTGTTCGTAATGTGTAATTCTGTAAGCTCAACAAGTATCAACACGCTTAAGATTATAAAATAAAATCTGATAATTCGTTCTACATTTATATGTTCAGATTATGAACAACAATGTTAAATGCATTCTCAAATTTTTTTTAAAACAGTAATTAAAACATAACGTCCAATTATACTTATTTTAATTAGTTAATTAGCAAAAATTGTTTGATTGAAAGTAAATTATTTTAAAAAATTGATGGACGCAAAATATACGTATACAAATTCAGGCACAAACGTGTTTGTCTCTGTGTGACATACAAGATAAGAACAGTCAGTTCTATATTGTTTAATTTTAATTCTATTGAATATTTAATCAGTCAAATGTTCTTGTGAAAATACCGAGACAAAATTCGGAGATTATTGTCGGTACTGGCCAGAATCGGGCCATTTGTAGCCCTTAAGCTTTTTGGGTTCTTACGTCCCGTGCTAGCTTCATTAAACATTATTATTTTTGATCAATTTAAAAGTTGTAGTTTCAAATAGATTAATATGGCCATTAACGTATGTAATGCATTTGAATAAATTGCATATTCAGTTCACGAATAATAAGATAACATATTTACATAATGCAATATCTAGGTACTATGAATTACAACATTTATTGTAATATATGATGTGTGAAAAAGATATGATCAAAGGGAGTTCGGCGGTCGTCTACTATGAAAAGTAAAGGAGAGGAGAACAAAAATAAAAATAAAACCTATTAACATTGCTGATCTAACCTAACCTTCGGGCTCGAAATTGTTTTTTTGCGCGTGTATTATTATATTAATACGACCTGCCAGAATTATAAGTTTTAGAAGTTGGTCCTCCAGTAGCTTTTAGCTGCCCATTTCTGATAAAAGCAATTGTTAATCGGTGTGTACGAAACGAAAGCATGTACCCGATTTCAGAGAGTAATCTGTACTCGCTCATTGTAAAAATAATGGGGGTGTGAGAATGAACAGTGCCGGAGAGACCTTATTACATTAGCACACGTCGGCGTTTCGTACCTATCCCAAGTACCGCAGCCACCGGTCGCGCTACGATTTCGTGTAATATACGTGGCGGTTGTGGGTGAAAACTCGGCAATTGGCTCCTCCACAACTTTTAATAGCCCCCAACCCTCTTCGGGAATTATAATATGTGTACAAACCATAACGGAATCGAGTGGTTTGGCGACTTACTTACCGTGGACATTTCTTGTGCGTGAAAGATAAAATGCGCATAGCTTTACTATACTTTGTATGTCGTATAATTGATTATTGTAGTTAGTATATTTCTAAGCAAACCGCGTTTATTTGTTCGTCGTGACTTTACTTGAATAAATAATAACACTAATAAGCGCATCATCGTCGTCATACCGCGTTTCTCGCACAAAAATTAAGCCCTAAAACACCGTGCAAATACCTACACATGATACATAATATGCGTTTTAATTATAAACAGTTATGTCATTATTTGCTATAATATAAATAACAATTTTTCAAAATGTATACCTAGTAAAACAAAAGTTACAATTCTGACGTCAAAAACAACAACGTTTTTAAAAATCGTAACATTTAATTTTATCGTCCATGAAAAATAATATTTGAATTAGTTTCTAAAACGAAAATAACGATTGATTTTTTTTGAACAAAATTACAGTTAATAAATATCAACAAATACATAGAGATTAAAATTAAGGTATTTTAGTTGTAGCACAGGTTTTACTGTATTTTTACTTCTTCATAAAATAAAACTTTTTTTTTTTCGTTTACAATTATAATGAACGTTCCTATATTATTATATATCCACGTAATATACTTGTATTTAAATTTTCCGTTAATAATTGCTAACACGTTTCACAGTTAAATCGACTTTTTTGCTTTTAATTACCAATTTTTTCTTCCCATAACCCAATGTTAATTTATTAAAAATAATTTATGAAAATTTGCTAACAGTCTTTATTTCAATACGAGTTACTACTATAGCTTCCAGGATCTAAAAATAGTGTGTAAATATTAAGCTGTTTTTTACAATTAATTCTCATTTGTTTACATGTGTGGGTACTAACATGATTTATTATATACTTCGTACTATGGTTAAATAATAGTATTGATTAAAAAAAATATATATACACAGAAGATTTATTACTTGAAATACAAAAATATATATCAATGGTTCCCAAAAAAATTTAGTTCACACAGCCTCAAAACAAAAAAATTTAATCACGCCTCCAATTTCAATTTTTTTAAACCGCATTTTTATGGGTCAAAACAGTTTTAGGCTGAATGTATACATTTTCATTCTTTATGGTTATCTAGGAAATATATTTTTTGAGTTCAATGTTGATTTTAATTAGATATATATATTTAAATTAATATAAAATAAATAAATAAGAAAAAATATCATAAATTCATATTACGATTTTGCGCTTTCATACACTAAACATTTTTAGTATTAGGTATAGTAATTATCATATACACCGATCACATTATCAAAGCTTAATACAACATAATATTGCTTTAATCTAGAATAGTTAAATATCTCCCGGGTAATTCAGCTACTAATGTACATGAATACATTATCATGTTATTAAATAGTTCGTTGATCAAAGTACTGAATGCTCTTTCTATATAATTCTGTAGTATTACTATTTACAGTAACTATTGTAAAATTATTGTTATGACCTACAACAAATTATTGCAATATTCTTACAATGACTACCTGTACTACACAATTCCATAAAACAATATTTAAATGTTGTTGTTTAATTAAATTAATATAAGTGAAACTATTGTATTCATTTTATTGGCCAATGTGTTTGATATTATACATCTGAATTAATTTGAAGGAAAACAAATAAAACGTGGTATTACAATTTAATTTAACATGAAGTATTTTTATACATAGTACCCATACACCTACTTTATGTTTATCCATTATAAAGACAAGATAACATTTTTCTAATAGTATCGTAATAGTTTTGTTACGACATTCATGTAATATTTTTCCTATAAGTTTTTAGTACATTGTACCCTACATTTATTCGAAACACAACAACAATTGATGTAAATAGGATGTGAGTAATATATGGATATGTTATTAATGTTGAAGGACGACAGGAGCGGCGGCTGCTTGCCTCGTCGAAGAGGATGGGAAGGGATTAGAGTAGATGGTGGGGTACGGTTATTTCACGATGTGATGGAGCTCAGGTGCATGTTAACGGTATCGGTCGGTTGGTCACAGCTTAACTTTAACTTCCCAGATGCAACCAATTTTTACCGGAATCGATTAGGAACTTCTGTTGCGCGTCGGCGATGGTAATACAGTGAACGCCGTACAGCACCACCACGTCGCCCCTCCACTACCACCGTCACATTTATATTCCATAACAGTAATATAAATTAAAGGTCGTAAAGTCAACGGATACGCTAATTTCGCAATAGACGAAATTGAAAATCGTTGTGAAACAGCTGCACCGATTTATTTTTTACAAATCGTATTACGTACACGCGTTTAATATAGGTGCATGCACTCGTATTTGCATTCATCTAAATGGTTGCGGTGTGTGCGTAAATGTATACGTATGTATTAGTAGTTGGTCTCTAAATGGTTTTCGTTCGCATATTATATTTCCGTTGGGGAACGGCCGAAAAAGAGCTTACCATCGGATCGTGTTATCATATAAAAACACACTGGGCTACGTCAACAATAATATGTTTGCTAGTGCCATTAGAAAAATAAACACACCCCGTGATCCGTGTCAAGTCCTGCGAACGACTACTAGGCACGTTTCCGTTCTTATCTCTCTAAATGCACTTCCCCCGGTACAATGTTTTCGTGCGCGAAAATCCATCGCTACTCTTCATCCCATCCCGTGCGCTATCACCAAGAAAAGCTTCATTAATGTTGGTCTCAAACTTTAGACAAGTCGATTGACAGAAACAACGGAGATAGAGTGAGAGAGGGATTAGGGGATGGAAAGAGGGTGAACGAGTGGATGAGTTGAAATAGAAGGAGAAGATACGGACGGAACGTTTAAAATTTCAAAACTCTATATAATCAGAATTAAATATGTTTATGACGTCGCACGAATAATAATAATTATAATTATAACTGCTTTTTGTTATAGTATTATTACTGCAAACATCGACGGTGCTCGAAGGATCGTGTATGTGTATTATTTTATAACACGTATGACGTAATAGTTAATTGAAATATATTTTGGTATCTCGAGGAATACAAGATTTAAAGGATTATTATAGACGAAACTGCATAAATATTTTCTGGAAATTTGGTTATTTTTTTTTTCGTATATAACTTGACAGTTATTTTACGTATAATACATTTTCAAATAGGTAATAGGTAAATAGGTAAATAGGTAAATGAATTAAATAGTTGCTATATTATAGTTTTAAATAGTTGCGAAAACTTAAGTTAACGGTATCTGGAAAATATTTAAGTAGGGGAAGAGTATGGAATCCATACTACCCTGTTTCCATCTATGTACTGTATATAAATATAACATATAGAATATAACAGCATAATATGTCTCAAACAAACTACGTAACTACGTACACACTCAGCTAATTATACATTTCTACGATTGTTTTATAATATGAAAGTGTCGTTTCAATGTCTATTTGTTTATTTTCTCAATTCTCCGAGGTGACTACCGTCGCCGGCGAAGGAAAAGGAAGTTCATATTCCCAACCAGTCGGACGCAATAACAACGCAGACCTTCGGCCCATATGGCGCGCACCTGCGTTCCGTGGCTTTACGCGAATGTATATTTATAGCTACAAGAGAACTTTTCAACAAACTGCGGAACCTAAATGTTATTCGATTAATAAGAAAAATATTTTGCATCGCGTTATGTGTATAAAATACATTGTCTTAACTGATTTTTTCAGATTTAAATTTATTGTTATTTTACTCTCGGGGCTCGCATATTAATCAATTAAGAGCCTTGATTATTTTATATATAATAGTTTTTATTTTGTTTTTCAATAATAATTTGTAGATAAAACAAAATCTCTGATATTTTTTTAGTAAATCTTGATGGTTATTGTTTACTGTTAATATTAACAATTTACCTAATAAGATATTAACTGTAAATTATAATATTAAATTGTTTATTGAATTACGTAGTTTTTAATAATCAAACATGAGTGATAGAGTTTTTTTTATAAAATATCTAAGTAACCATAGAGAAATAGTGTTACTCATTTTATGTCCAAGAATTATACTAATTTTACACGAATAAAGCAAATGAAAATTATTTAAAAACATAATATTTAATATGTAATTCAAAACTTTAGAGTAAAATTACCTTCTCTTGGCATTTGAAGCTTTAAAAGTTTAAATTAATATGCTCATATATCTATTATTATATTATCAACAGTTATTATTGTGACTAACTATGGTCATAGCTAGAAAAAACACTGTAAAATATTTATGTACAAGTTAGGATAAGACCTAAAATTATTTGACGTTCTAAAATTCTTGGATCTTTGGACTTAATTATTTCTGTGTAATTGACAAAATTTTAAAATTTCGTATAATATAATTATAAAATCTTATGTAAACTAATATTTTCTAGTTATTTATAAAAATCTTTTGATAATTCTTATTTTTAATCTTCGTATAATATTAATTTATTGATTCCAAAAAATCATAAGAATTTATATTACTGCTTACTAATGAAATTATCATTAATTAAACATAATGTTTTTTTTCTTTTTATAAATGTCAATAGAATTATATTAAAAATCAAAAGTCTCTGCAAATCAAACCATAGTAGTTAAGAGTTTTCCAAACACGATAAAAAAAAAAAAAACTAAGTTTCATACTGTAATTTTCAATTTAATTATGATAAAAGAAACTATGGTAGGTGTTAAAAATGAATATAAAAACAACAAATCTATGATGGAGTATCTATAATTATTGAAATTTATAGCAGTTTACTCTTATACAGAAAAATGTATTTCCCCTATAAATGTAAATATGAACAAAAAAATTCATAATCATAAGTCAAATATGTTTTCATTAACTGATAAGAAACTTATATTATTGTGAGTATACATTTAAATTTGTAAATAAATAATAAACATTTGTTGGGCAAATGTTTGGTAAGCCTACACTTTTTATTTAAACAATAATAAATTATACATTTTTATAGCTGTAATTATTGGTACACTAATTTTTAATTGTAATCTTATTACGTACACTATTTTAAGATATATTTCCCATTAGGTTTTGAAAAAATAAGTCCATAGTGGCACCAGTCTTACTAATATCCACCAAAGAACATATTAGTGACAATAGTTTAATACAGCTCCATACGTGTCTTGTAATAAAATTATACAATCTGTTATCACAATTTCTTTATGAGTAGGGGAAAAAGTATTCTTAGTGGTAAAATTTGAATAAAAAAACTCTCTTATACTCAATTTTATTAATAAAAAAAAAAAAAAAAATGTTAAAACTGTTTAAGTACTTTTAATCCTATAAGATGCATGTTGGATTGTTCAGGTTTTTGTAATCAAAAATCTATTTCAAGCTGCCGCGACGATTTTCGTTGACTTTTAGATCTACATAAATCTTTGGTAGGTACAATGATTTACTTTTTGGGACAGTTAGATGTATTTTAGTAAAAAATATGATGCAGGAAAATGCATTAAATTATCTTCGCATTCATTCGTATGTTTACGAAATAATAATACGATGTACAAATGCTCTATAGTGGGTTAAAAGTTTTCAAGGTATTTCCAATAGGTTTTAAGATACAGCGACCCGGTGGAAAGCGTCGAAAGTGTTGCGGGTGGTCCGCCGATAATCCTGGCGGCCCGCGCACGCACAATCACCTGTGTACAACACAGAACGGATATATGGAGACGGTTCGTGTTTCCGGTGGAGCGCAAAGCAAAACGCACTAACACGGTCGGTAAAACGGCAGGGTGATAAACGGGAGAGAAAAATCTGACCGGAACGTCTTCGAACCGTCGTGAATCGCGCAAAGCAGCGCGTTCGGAATATCGCAGTACCGTCGAGGAGAAAACGTGATCGGTTGCTGGCGACGCACGAACCTTTCGGACCGTCCGGGGATGACGAACCGCGGTCAGGGACGGAATCATGGAATTCTTTCGGGTCACCACCGACCGTACGAGCCGCTCTCGTTGAGGCGGCTTCAATATTGACGTGCCGAACGTTGGCTGAACATTGGAACCAACGTTTGACTCACGGATGCGGCCTACGCGCTGCATCCAACGTTAGATCCAGTGTCGTGTTGGAACGCTTCTTCCGTCCGGTGCGTATCCGCGCGTGCATTTATACGCGCTCAAAAAAGAAACCGAAACGGATAGAAGAAATTCGAAAACGAATGACGAGATTGCAGCCGCTGTCGCTGTAATTTTACCGTGTTGCGGTAGGTTATTAATATGGAAAAAAAAAAAAAAAGCAGGAGAGAAGACGTGCAAGGAGCTGGTAGATGGTGTCTTCGAACAGAAGCGCGAAACGGTAGTCCAAGGATCTGGATACAGGACCTCACCCGTCAGGTCGTGCAGCCGTGCACCGAGCATGCTGATTGCGAATCGCTTCCGACGTCGGATACTCCTCGGAGACGGATCAAAAACACCGACTTCCAGCGGGAATCCATTGCAACGCCAACGCGAACATTTGTCACCATCCGACGCGTGGACGGTTGCCGGTACGCGATGTGATGTGAACCGTCGTGGGGCCAACGTGCGAGGGTATTGGACGCGTCGCGGAGCACCACCTTTACACATCACAGCTCTTTGTCCGCGATTTTTTCGTCAAACGGAAAAACGTAGACGCAAATCAGGGGGGCTCAGCTCCCAAACTTAGCCGTAAACCCCCACCCCCCCCCAATCAAGGACCTTAAATTTGAATACGTTATATTTTGCGACGTAAATATTTTTCACGACGATGGAAATATGGTTGATCGAGGGGGTTAGGACAAAGTCCTCGCAAGGGTAGGTTTGACCCCCCCCCCCCCGGGTAAAACCCGAAAAGGCGCCTGTGCGGGAAAAGACGGAACGTTTGACGCGACGCGCCGGAAACACGTCGTTCGTTGCCCGGGGCCGACGTGTTCCCTCGGTGCGCGCACCGCGAGCGTTCGTCTTGCATCGCCATCTCACGCCGCCGGCACCTCTTCACCGCGTGGCCGCCGCGCGGGAGCAGTAGGTAGCGGTGGCGGCGGCACATCAACCGCAGAAGTTACAGCTAAAACTAATAACTCGCCGTGACGGCGGCGGCGGGGTGGCGGCAGGGCGTTTATGTGTATGACACAACTGAATTTCGCTAATGGACGTGTCACGAACACTCGGACACGTACTAGGCGGGCAAAGGCTGCGTGGCTTTTGGTGGGCACGAGCGCGCGTGCATACGCTGTGCACACACACACACACCCGCCTACACGTACTCACACGTACATCCACACGTACACGTACACGTACACACATAACGACTTCGCTGTGTACCCTGCAGTGTTAAAATTAAAAAAAAAAAAAAAAAAAAAAAAACGATTTTCACCCGATAACGGTGTAGGTGCACCTATAAAAACGCATAAATCGTATGATTGATTGTACGACGAGATTATATGGATTTTATGTCGGGTCTGTCGAATAAGGATCTATTGGTAAAACGTACGTGTCACGGTGCGCACCGATCATTACCGTAGGACTCGATACCACCGTGTACCGTGTATTATTTTTACGTATATCCGTAAGCCGGTATACATGCCTACCGGCGATTATTTTTCATAAGTTGTACTCGAAACGTCCTGCTAACTTATGGGTACTAAAAATAAATTACAATTTTTTACCCGTATTTATTCATGACAACTCGGATATTTGTTACACTTTTATTATTGGTTTCATTTATTTATATTTATAATATTTGAAACGATTCAGACGTTAAGTAATCGTGAAAAGTCTAACATAGATAATATACGAGTATATATATATATATATATATATATATATAAATAATAATATTTTTTATATAATTTTAATTTGAACAGGAAAATCGAAAATCAAGTCCAAAGATGCTGGTTTTTCGTCCACGTCCACTAGCGATTCATCAGGTGAACACTTGCTTAGTCCCACGCATCCGTTACCGACACAGAACGACGTTGAATCTGAAAGTAAATAAATTGTCAATAAAATCAAGTGTTTGTAACTCAATTTTAAACCATGCTATACTAAACGGGCTTAGAAAATAAATATAATAATTGGGTATATGATAATTACCTAAACTAACTGTATTCATCGTTTCGTCGACTAACCGTCGAAAAAGCTTTTTTTAACGTATTCTTCGATATTACTAACATTATTGTTATTTGTGCTGTTGTTACTCATTGTTTTCTTTGGTGCACTTAGGCTCAAGCCCTCAGTCCGATACATTTAGGAATCATTCGAAACTAAAAAGATTCCTTTCTACATTGGTGCAATTCAGTGGACAAATATCACCCCATACTAGTGAACGAGTTAAGGGTCAGATATTCACATTGGTGGTAAGTACACACACTAAACCATTGATTTAAGGTTGACTTTTTTTTTTAAATCGAGACGATTGATATTTTTGACGGCATAATCACATGCTTATTATTACGTTGTTGTTAGCTCATATAATAATATGAGCTAACAACAACGTAAAATATTACGTAATAAATTGATATAGGCAATGCTCGACTTGAAAAAATTAAAGAAAGGGATTTACTTTAAAAAAAAGAGCGTCCCAAAAACTTGTTAAGCGTTATAATTATAACATAATAATAGTAGAGGACGCTAAAATTTCTGAAAATTAGTTAGGGTACTCCGTTCCCTTGCGTCCCCCCTCAAGTGGATATAGAATGAAATAAAGTATTTTCGTGGCATAGGCAATTTCGTGATATTATTTGTTGAACGTATATTGTCGATCGTTAAAATAGCCATGTTTTTACACGTTATACGTATGCATTATACGTTCAACAAACAATATAATTAAATTGATCATGCCATGGAAATTCCTTACTTCAACTTATACGTATTACGAACATATTGATTCTACATAAATAAGATTTATCCCATATTCACATATTTGACTAATTAATTTTCACTGTAGAATAAATTATATAATAAATAGTTTTGATCTACGTTCGTTAAATTTTTAGAAAATATACAAGTTATAATTTATATTTCTTAAGAATACCTTATTTTCGCAGAACAATTTAATAAGCGTTGAAGAATTTCACCATAATATACAAGAAATGACAAACTTTCCACTTAGACCGTTTGTACTGCCATTTTTAAGAAGCCACCTTCCATCATTACAGCGTGATCTACTAGCAATGGCACGTAACAACAAACAGGTAAATTACTCGTATTATTAAAGAAAACATTGATATTATGTTTTTTAAAAAATAGTTATTAAATGGCATTTATTGCTTAAATTATTAAGAAATTGACGTTGTGCAGTTCAATGTTAAATATTTTTATTTTACTTATATATTATGTTTTTATGATGAAGTATTCAACCTAAACATCTTAAAATATCACAAAATTTAATATTTATAAGTAAAACTTGAATGTAACCCACCAGTAAAATATTTGAAGAAGTTACCCCATAACAATCGTACGATTATAGTAAACTTGAATTTTTCCAATAAACATAAGTTAAAATAAATTGAAAATCCTTTTTATTCCTTTTCTAAACTTAAACCACTATGTTTTTATTAGTTTTTAATTATAAAGGAAATAATATGTGTTATACTATTTTGCTCGAACTGTTATTTTTGCTTATTTAACCTTCAAAATCATTAAATTCGTAAAATTAATGAGATTTTTTTATTAATTTGTTGATTTTTGGGAAAATCTTTTATATGTCGACTGTCTGTCGTACTTTTTGAAAATTAGGTACTAGTGGCTGATTGAAACATGGGTTTTAAATTAATATCAGAGCAGAGAACTGAAAAGGGAATTATACCACTACTTTTATGTAGTGAGGTTGAACATTATATGTAATTTTCATTACATTGCCAAAGGGTAATTTCAATATTTTAATAAGAATTTCGGTATAATTTATATTTATTTAACATGTAAATGTATAGGTTCAAAAAATCAATACGGTTAAAATAATATTTATTTTCTTGTTTTTAAGAACGTTCAATTTATTAAATTCTTCTTAAACATTTGCAGTTCAGTGATTTTTATTTTTAAACGTGTGTTCTTGTTAAAAGGATGTTTTTGATTATAATAATAAAGTAGTCAGTATTATTTTTAAACAAAGTTTTGTGTTGTATTATGAGAATATATATTAATATCGATTATTCGACCAACTAGATCGTTCTATAGTAACAATAATTTTATTTAAACACAATTTATGCGTGTTAAGACTCAAAATGATTTGATCGATTCAGTCATAAAACGTCATTGCGATGACACTTGAGCAAATCACCACTAACTTCTTCTAAACCGTAAACTATATTCAACAATATCGTTTGATACGTTGTACTAAAATAAAAATAAAATAAAAAAGATAGACATCTAGAAATCTAGGACGTGCGCCATAAAAGCGTTTGATTCGTTTTGTCAATATTTTACTTTGCACAGTTGTTAATAAATAAAAAAAATATTTATCGTAAATCGGCACGCGCATAATATCGTTTACGTGCGTGTTGTGTACTTGTATTATATGCGTATATTCTTATTCGAACGTTGATGCACAATAAACGTTGTCGGAAGAGAGAGGGAGAGAAAAAAAAAGGCGGGAAAGAACACTGTCGTATTATTTCTGGATTCCGCCGAAAAATCGTATAATATGAAATTTTCGTGGACCGCAAAGGGTGGCGTCGTCGAAAATGGCTGTCATACGATATGAGATATTATAAAGACGAGCGAATGACCGAGCCGGGAAAGGAGAAGAGGAAGAATGTACAAAAAAAAAAAAAAACCAACAAAAATGAACCTCTAATGTGTTGTGTCGTCCATTACTGGCCGCATGTGCTGCGGGGCAACAGCCGTCGCGCTCGTACTTCTAATGAATTCCGTCCGGGCGGTCAGCAGCAGCACTCGTCCGCCCGAGTCCCACGTGCATATCGCTTAAACGACCCCTGTTCACGGCGCACAGCTGATGATGATGGTCGTGCTTAAAATCGCATGCAATATCTGTGTCCGCGCCACGGCGATGGGCGGCGAAGACCAACAATGTTATAATTGTTACACGGACACGCTGTAGTCTATTTCGGTTTTTTCATATTTTCGATTCCTTCGTTTCATAGTTCTCTGGATAACGCACTAATGCCGTTATATTATCATCACGTGTTAAGGCGAAAAAATCGTTTACGAACCAATGGCAGATATTTACGGCTTCTATTTTTTTTTTTTTATGTGTAAAAAACGTGCACTTTTATCCACGCAACATAGGTACATAATGTGTATACGCGTACGCGTATGTATATGGTTTATACGCTGTAGTTTTATGACGCGTTGAAACGTTAAGTCGCTAAAAACGCCAAGTGCATTTGAGGGAAATAATTTATGAACGACGACAAACCATCTAACATTATTTTTATCAATTAACATTTGGAAACGAATTTCTTTAAAAACATATTTTTGCATTACGCAATGTTCAAGCTCACGCAGTACTATAGGACAAGATAAAACTTTGAAGATTAATATGCTAAAACGTAATTAACATGACAAGAAGTAAATATATTTTAAGGTTTTCAGCTAATTATTACCAAACTATAACTGTACACTAATAATGCTTTTATTTATTTTTTTTTTTTTTACTTTAAATATTAAGCTATAATTTAAATGAAATGCGGATTTTAACTCGATATTTTACTCGTGACTAAAGTAATAGTATGCTTTTGTAGTATATAGATTTGTCTATGGAGCATTAGTATTCAATCACTTTTGAAAATTTACAACGCATTGCTAATGGAAATTAAATCTTTTTGATTATTTCAAATCTGGGCTTACAATATGTTTATAAAAATGTCTTATAACTACGCGATATAAAAAAATCAAAAATTTATAATAATAGTTATTTATATTTCTCGTACTAACAGCTTACAAGCTGTAAGCTGTAGCTCTAACAGCTCGTATCGTAATATTAAAACCCCATTCAAATTCATTTGTGTTCGTAAAAACAGGAATACAAAAGCATACGCAACCATAGTGGAGGTTTTTACCTAGAAATATTTTTCGCGTAAGTCTGTTATAAAATCCGGTCGTCTCTTCGAGTTGACGTGTATACTATAAAGTAAATTTACGCGTATACCACGTCCCAATAGCTCTTAGTTTTCCAATCGGTATGCAAGTGATTCGTGACGGGTTCGCAGTTCAATACACGCGCGTTGGGGCCGCGGTCGAAACAAAGACGAGAAACGTCGTGTACTGCCCGGAGTTGCTGAATTGGTTTCTCGAGTCGGGAAAAAATTGATGGAATCGGTTTCGGTATAAATCACTTAGCTGCAATAAAACAGTCACAATATGAATCGTTTGAGAACAATAATTTCCACTGCCAAAAATATATGGATATAACATATTCGTTTATTCGATTATCACACTGGTTCCCGTTTAAAATCTTATCAAATCGTTATTTGTACGATACAAAACAATAATTAGCTGATAACGTCTGAAGCAGCATGATTACATATTTTATTTTGATTTACTTCGCTAGTATACATTCGTGTATACACGACTCGCAACATTTTTGTAAACGAGTTCGTCCTCATTCTTAATTCGTATTTAACCCGTTGACTAAGTGGGAACCAATTCAGGGATGGCTAAACGACGGTCTGCCGATCATGCACGCAGACGAGGAGGAAAAACCCAATCATATTTCTCTTTAGGAAATCGACTGTAATTGATTTTCATTCATCATTGTTTGGCATTTTCATTAAATTTAACTCTATTCTTCTAATTCAGACATATAACTATACACGTGTTATTTTTTTATGATGAAATAAAAATTTAGGCTTTGACCACCGTGTTATTATATTATGAGATCACAACACGTGCTCGATGAAATTCCGATGGGATTTTCTCGGATCCTTCGAAGTGGCTCTCGGAAATCGTCGAACCCTTGCCGTACATAACGTTACATTTATTTTATTAGTATAATTGTTATCGTGCGCGTTGACGTGCGTTTTTCGCAGACGCTGAGCCAGTACCTGAAGCAGCACGAGAACGCGTACCTGGACCGGGACTCTCAGCCCAGCGAACCGTCCGAGATCTTTCACCAGGTGGAACGGGTGCCGCCGCCGCCGCCGCCGCCGTCGCGGGACAACAGCGCCGGCAACAAGCGGTCGTACCCTTTGGCCGCGGCCGCCGACAGCTATTACGAGACCGGTTACGCGGCCGACTTGGACTACCAGCAGCCGTGCGCCAAACGGCCCAACCTGGGATACGGCGTGCCGTTCATGTACCACCACCCGAACCTGCACCCGCAGGACCCGCCGCCGCCACCGCCGCCACCGCCTCCCCCGCACCCGTACAACATACTGCCGCTGTTGCACTTGCGCGAGGTCGAGGACCACAAGGGCCACGTGGAGGACGAATGGAAGAACATACACGTGGTGAGTTTGCCGATCGTTTATTTTTTCCGTCCAACGCGTGTTAGCGCGGGTTGTGTTCGTTCGGGGGGTTTTTTTTTTTACCGATCGAAGTTGTACTCGCCAACGAATGTGCGCGTATACTTACGGTCATCTGGTGGCACTATAAAAAATAATGTATACGCATTTGTTAAAAACGTGAAACACGATTGAAACATCCATAGTATTACTATCTGGAACGTGTTTCACCAATTTTCCATCATTTTATGACAGATCCACATTCAATAAAACATGTTTTAACTTTCGTCGGTACGAGAATTCGATAATCCGTGCTCTGGATTATTCGACTAAAGTTTCGATATAAACTTTCAGAATTCTAAACTTAGTATCCGAGTGCCGTGAAACGGAATGAAAATTATCTTTGCAAATTTCGATTTGTTTAGATTTGTTCGACTTTCCTTCATATTTATTTAGTCCTTCGTAAATAATGATTATACATATCTTATATACATATATACATATCATTATACAATCTTCAGCGATTTTTATAAAATGTCATGTCATGTATTGAAATGTACAAGAAGTTCCTGAAAGATTTTTCGTATATTCCATGTCATAGAATACAAGAAACAGTTTTCGATTATTTTGGTATATGGCTAAATAATAAATACGATAACAGAAGACCAACGGTTTTTGTTGTTTATTAAAGTCGGTATGTAATTGTAATTTTTCTACCGTACCTGATGCGTGCAATTTCCAAAAAACAATGGAAGATGTTAAGTGCATAAAATAATGATTTCGGAAAGCTTCGAAAAAAATATGTACGATTGTCGTTAAATAAATGAATGATTCTATATTATTATATGATTATATATTATATTATTTCTTATGATCATCTTTTATGTTAAACGTGTGGGGGTTTTAACCAAATTATTTAAAAAATTTTTTTTTCTTAGAATTGTTTTTTTACTTCGTTGAAAGATTTATAGGAAAATATTGTTATGGATTATAATTGGATTATAATATACAAACCATAATGTTTTATATTTGTCTACGAAATCTCTGTTTATATGAAAAGGTTAAATATACATAAAAGACTACATTAAAAAGTATCCGCTAAGATTAAGACCTGTCGTCAGCCATATGGCTGAATGTTGACATCCTGTTTACAGAACATACTTCCAAATTTAAATAGTGTTTTTCAAAATTAGTTGAACTATATTTATTTTTGTTTTGTTTTGTTAACATACAAAATCTGTGTGCTCGTACTAGTAAAGAAATTGTTTTAAATAATTGATATTGTTAAATGCAGTTAATGTAAACATTATGGTTTAGGAAACGTTTAGTTACCATTAGATTGACTCCCAATACTGGGTAAATATAAATTTGTATCCTTGAATTGGCTCCTGAAAATGCATATTTAAATTTGTTCTCAATACCGTCAGATATTATTATTAAACAAGAAGTTCTTATAGTATACGAGTTTTCTATTACGACATCATTTAGACTTTTCACTCAAATAGTATGGCGCTGGATAAAAATAAGATTAGTTTCCATAAATTTCTCCAAAATGTATTGGAACGATATACATTTACTAGATGAGGATGCGTTGCAAATTTAAAAGTATTGGATAACAAAGATATCGTTTGAGCATCATATAATGTACAACATAATCGTGATCATGGTATAGAACAATAAAAAAGTTTGGATTTTAAATGGATTATGGCAAAATACAGAAATAGGCAAATATTTAACGTATGTATTTAGATTGTCATTTCTAGATTCACAATCATTCTTTTTTTCGGATAAATTAACTGAAGTACAACCTATGAATGAAACATTTACAAAATGTAATGATTATTTACATTAAAATTGAATTACAATTAAATTAAAAATTTACATTGAAAATTATTCAACATTTCCGCCAGGAATTTGGACAGAAAAATGCAAAAGTATTTATTGTACAACTAACTCTTACGAATTTTTCCATTCCAAAATGGTATTCACTACATCCAGGTATACATATGTTTTTTAATATACTATAAAGTATTCTACTACAATTATTGTAAGAAGTTCCATTATAATACAATATCACAGGAAAAAAATTAGAGATAAAATTTTTAGAAAATGAAATTCAAAAATATGGCGTGTAATTTCAAGATTTCAATATATAAAAATACTAGCCATTAATTATAAACCACAACGAATAATTTAATATAATAATATTTTTTGTATTTATTTATATATATACTATGACAATGTGTCCAGCTTAATTATTGTCTGTGTTTTATTTTAATTTTATTTTGCTACACTCTTGTATAATGTTTGTTTTGTATTTGGAAAATAATTTTGTTTGAAAAAAATAATAGATTTATTAAGATGTAAAATGTTCAGTATCAGGACTGGATCCATAGGGAGAGGGGAACCGGGGCACTTGCCCCGGAAGTTTTGGTCAGGGGCGCAAAATTACAAAATTAGTTGTGTATATATATTAATAGTTTTTATTCATTTTATAATAAAAGTATTATACAAATTACAATTTCTATTTCCATTTAACTTTATGGTTATAACAACAATGGGGAAAACTCAAAAACCCAATGAATATTATTTGTCTACTAAATATATTTTCTGCGACTCATTGTAGTATATTTTATTGCTATAGGATATCTACAAACTATAAATTACGATAATCAGACAACACATGATGTTAAAATCCGATTAACAATACTCATAAATTAATTTTCTTCGACATGTAACAACTATCAAATTCAATTATTTTAATCGAAAATCAAATTGCCAAAAATTTAGATTATGGCGAAATAATTAACGATTTTGCCGCCAGAAAAGCAAGAAAAATCAAAATTTAATGTTTGATTGATGTTTTAGTGTTTGTTTGATTATTGTATAATGATTATTTTTATGTATTAGTTTGTAATAATTTGTATTTAAAGTTTTTTATTTAATACATATTTTTCTAATCTAGCAAATAGATATATTTTTTCTTTTATTATCTTCGATTTTTTTCTTTAGAGTTTAACTGGTACGTAAGTATAATTGTGGGCATAACAAAGTGGGAGGGCGCTAATGTTATACTTTGCCCCGAGTAAAAAATATACTAGATCCGGCACTGCTCAGTATAACTAGGTAAAATATACGAACTTAATTAAAATACGTAAATTTAAATAACGTGTGAAAATTAAGGATTAAACTAAAATTATTGTGGAGTGTAGTTAACGTTAACTACTACAAGAAATAATGCATAACTTTAATTATTAATTACATTTTAGAAATCAATATATTTTTGAAAAAAAAAAAAAATGTTGGGAGTCAATTCAAAGATACTTAATAAAAATATTAATTACCTGTATTTGGGAGCCTGTTATACCGAGGATTATAGTATAATATTCAGTAAAAGTACTAATTGTATATAAACCTTGTTATAGTTTTATAAGCGTATACATTGGTTAGATCTAAACATTAATTATAAATGCAAAGATTATTGAATTCGGTTAAAATTTAAAAGTAAAATTATTCAACAAAATGCGGAGAAAATCGATATAGTCGTTGTTAAGCCTTATTTAATAGACATTCAGGGAAAATATAAATGAAAGGAATAATTTGAATGGCGTAATATTTATTTATTTTGTGTTATTTTTATTTTATACAAAATAGTGTAGATAATAAATTACATGTCAAGTAAATACAATAATATTTAGTTCACGTTGTTTACAAAATGTGTATAGTATTAAAATAATTATTCGAGTAGACTGACGATTAGGTTTATATTAATGACTAGTGAACGTAATTCTAATTAATCATTTATATTCAATAACAGCCTGCGCAGTTTATAAATAATTTAAAAACAATAAATCCAAAAGCTTTATATTTTGTCAAGACCAAAATATGGATATGTAGTCAAAATAGGAATTATTATTACTTGTTTTCAGTTTGTTCATTATGCATTTTCAGCATACTGAATATCTAGTTGCTTAGTTGGGTATATTTGGTCGATAACAAGTCAATATTTATTGAAATATGAATATATAATTAATAATATTTATATTTATACAATTAAGTATAAAAGACTATGCAAGTATTAGCATGTACAATTAGGTTAGGTTAATTATTTTTAAATAAAAATATTATGATCTTTGACCTTATAACATATTGGTTATTATTTTGCTTGCATCGAATTTTTTCGAAACTCTATTGCATATTTTTTATTAATTTAATTTTCTTATTAGATGTTGAACTGTATTTTGAGTATGGTGGAAAAAACAAAGAAAGCATTAGGTATACTTCAAGAGCGCGGTCTGACGGACACACATTTTCCTGATTGGAATAGAAAGAAATCGACAGATGAAGTGCTGGCGCAAACTGTACGGCACACCGAAGAACGTATCGAAAGCATAAAAAAGAAAGCCGGTAAGAGATATTTTTAAATGCATAAAAATATGCTGTTTTGTTATTTATAAAATTTTGTCTCAAAGATATTTTTATAAGTCCATATAATAGTAAAATATTAAAATACCATAGGTATAGTATATAATCACGTCCATATTTCGATTCTCGTATTTGGGGCGTGTATTTAATGAATAAAATTAAAAAATACAAGCTGACTCAACTTAAAATTAATGAATCTTTGTATTCAGTTTTTTTTTTTTTTTTTTTTAATAACATAATATATAATGTTTCAATAACATAACAATTGTAGTCTCTATTTATTGATTTTCTTATAAATATTTTTATAACCTTCGTTGTTTTCTTTATTACATTAATGTTATGAAAAATGCAACTGGGCAAGTTAATGATATTTTTTAACTCAGTTAAGTTAAGTTAATTGAGTTCATGTTCAATTAAGTTAGCAATTAAGTTAATATACATGAAAATTACAACAATTAAGTAAAAAATTAAGTTAAAAATATTGTTAACTTAACTTAACTTCAATCAATAAGTTAAGTTAATTACAAAATAAAATATTAAAATTAAGTGCTGATATAAATGATATATATATATATATATATATATATATTAACAATTAACAATAGATCTTATTTAACATTAACGATAATGAAAACGAAGAAAATTGTTATTAGACTCTGATTAGAGTTGAAAAATATACATTTCTTTATTGGGATTATTTTTATTCATTTTTCATACAAATCACATATGACAAATATAATTTTAAAAAGTATTCTTTTTAATATTCAATAATAGTATGAAAACTAAAAATAATTACTGTAGCTGAAAGTGTAGCTATAAAATTATACAAGCAATAAATGTATACAGTTGATACAAAACATTAAAATAAATATATAATATAATTTTATTTTATTAAAATCTAAAACAATACAATGGACAAGTTAATCAAAATATCTATTGAATCTCAATAAAAAAGTAATTTCAAAATGTTGATCAGCTATTAAATGTCTCCTCTTATTCAATAATACTTAATAATATATCTTATTTAATAATATCATAGATTATGATATAATTCTAATAATAATAGAGTACAATTATTATTAAGAATTATTTGGTCAATGATAATATGTACCTATTTTTGTAATATAGATTTACGGCTATTTTTCATGACAATGATAATGTAATTCATGGTTGTTTTAACTACTTTTACTTAGTAGTCTGAAGACGGTTGATTCCTTTTCCCGAGACTAGTGGGACTCCAATTAATAGTTAATATTCGAGATAATTATTATGGTCTCATCTAAAAATTCTTCAAAATTCTTTTTTATTTTTATATTTTTCCAAATTTCATGAACTTGTTATCGAATGCGGTATTTTACAAAAATATTTTTCTGTTCTTGAAAATCAAAATTAACTTAACTGGGATAAATGAAAAAATAATACGTTAATTTCAAGTTAATTTGTATGGAAATGAGTTAAGTTAATTTATAACTAATGAAATAAGTTAAGTTAATGCCCAGGCTTGGAAACATGTAAAAACATTTTTTTTTAATAATTATAAAAATAATAATTTCTTTTACATCTTCTTTGGCTGAGAAAAAATTAATATTATCATATTTTTACTATAATTTACATTAAGTACACAAGAAAACATAGAATACCTCACAAAATTTCAAACTATCAATTTTAAAATTATAAATATAATTATAAATTTAAAAAAATGAATTAAATAATAAGTTTTATAATAATTAATTTTATTCTTTTTTAAATGTAATCATATCTTGAAGTCATGATTATTAATCTGATGTATCGATTGTTTAATAGACGTTATACAAATAAAAATAAAAATAAAACTAAAAATATTAAAAATCAATTCCATAAAATTAATATTTCACGTAAAAAAGACCCAGTACATAGAAATATTAAATAAAACAAAAATGTACATAATCTCATTGTTATTATTTTATTATATACCTACTTATCCATCTTACATCAACGAAACCCATTTATTAAAATGAGATATTTTACAATTACAAAGAAAATTTAATCAGTCAAATCAGACGGAATATAGTTAATGTTTGAAATCGACGACACACATTTCTTTTTAAGTTATATAATTATTTCTGACTAAACAATGCCATTGTTTATTTTTTATTAACTTAGAAATTTATCTTAGCATTTTGTTCTTTAAATTATAAATTTCTTCTATTGGTATGAATGATTATCAAATAATATATTATTTCTCAGGTAAATCTGAAAAATAATGTACAACGGTTCAACAATTATTAATATCTTTAGTTAAAAAAAACAACTTATTAAATATTGTAAAATTATCATGATACATTAAAACGTTAAAAATATAGTACAATCACTTGTATATATTTTTTAAAATAAAAGTACATAGAATCGAAATATTTTTATAAAATTTTAGGATTTTTAAAGGGCATTATTAATCTTTAAAAAATAAATAACAAAAGATCAAACAAAGTTGTGATATTAGAATTTAAAATAGATTTTAATGTTAGATACACAATTATACATTTATTTAACTACGAATTTCAGTTTTTTTTATTATTACAACAATATTTTATTAACATATGCGTACCAACTATCATAAATTGATTCTACATTACTATTTACACAGATTTCAAGAATGTTAAAAACATCGTTACTATACCAAGGTAAACGTATATTTGTATAGCATGGAATTCAAATAAATATTTGTATTTATCATTATGGTTAGACAGAACATAAATGTATTTTTAAGATTCTTTCTGCATTCAATAATATACACATCAGTGGCGTTACCAGAACTCTTAATGCCCGTGGCTAAATAATCCAACAGGCCCTTAGTTTTACAAATTTGGAAAAAGGAGTTATGATGAATTGCCTACAAAAAATAACCACCTAAAAAATTCTACCCTTTAAAGTTACAAACGATTAAAAACATGTTTAGTGTAGTATTATTTTTATAATTTTAAAAAATTTACATTGAAAACTATAGTGCAAATACAATTATAATTTTGAATTTGTTTTTTAATCCTTTCAGCTTCATTTCGTTCGTCTAACTTCGAGCTGCCAAGTATACATTTTGTTAAAGCTTTTTAAGTTTCAACAAATCTAATTTTAAGCGCAAAAACTGCATCATAATTATCAACTATATATATATATATATAACCAGTGCTTGGGACTTATAGCACTTAAAATCATTAAAATAAGCGTTTAAAAATATAATTATAAGCAATAAAATATTTATTAAAAAAAAAAAAAAACCATAAAATTCTAACTAAAAAATCAAATAAAATAAAAATAAATCTTCACTTTCAAGACTTTAAGGATTTCATAGATTTTCTAAGTGATTTTTTTGAAAAATAAAATGTATACTGTTTTTTCTGTTTTTGATCATTCTGACGTTTGACACTCAGTTCTATTTTCAGCGTTGGAATATCTTTGTTAACCCTACAACAATGCTTCGGGCGGCGACAAATTACGCGACATTGTAGATAAGAATAATTATTTTTATTTTTAATTCTATCAAAAACGACTTTGCTGGAGAAAACTATAAAAACATTAAAAAAAATTGGTCAAATAAACAAAAATAATCAGAAAAACTGGAAATAAGCATTTTTTTGAAAAAATGCTGATAAAGCAAAGAAAAAGGCACTTTCAAATTTCATAATTGTACGTGCTACAACTTGATATATAATTCTATAGCATTCTGCTACATTTTAAGTCAATCCATAAAAATAAGTAAATGCTTTAATTCCCGAGCCCTGTATATAACTATAATGGTGATTTGTTTTTGAATTTGCTATAATTATTCTTGATGGGCCCTCTAGAATCGTGGCCCGTGGCCCATTACCCATCATGCCACTTTATAGGTACGCCACTGATAAATATACGACTATTTATTTAATATTTTTATTTTTAATCCGTAGACAATGTATGTTTTACTAATATAAGCCACGATGTAATATACAATCTAATTGGAGCGCGTAAATATTTTTCTTCAGATTAACTTCGTAGAAAATATTTGAGGAACAACGATTCCGTGAGTTTTATACATGGTTCGTTACCAATAATTTATTTATTTACCGATTATCGGCACAAACATCGCCAGCCACAAAGTATGACAATAACGGACGGTTATAAAAATATGAACGACGATTATATCAATCAAAGTCGTAATTCGTAACGTAATATAAAAATAATAATCGTTCTTAACCACCTCGCCGCGCGTGCACGTCGGTTTTTTTTTTATTTTTAAAAAAAAAAAAAATTAAAAAAACACTATACTATTATCGAGTTAATGCGTGTTAGACGTGTTGCGTAATCGGTTCGGGTTTCGTTTCTGTTGTTTCTAGAGGACTCGGTGAACGAGATAAGACATCAGGCCATGGTGGAATTGCAAAAACTCGTGTTGGCCGCGGAAAACAAAATGATCGAACTGGTGGCCACGGAGCGAACGAGACTAAGCGGTAACAGAACATCGAGTTCCAGTCTGCAGACATCGCCGTCGTTGATTTCGCAGTACAACGTAAGTCCTTGGTGCGAGTCAGGGGCGCGCGCGTGCTCGTACTGCAGTTATGCAGCAGTGGAAAATCGATAGGATCGAAACCGCTGCAGATACCCTGCGAACATCACATGCAATCCGTTCGCTGCAGCTGTCGCGGCCCACCCGATGTCGCAACACACCGTTTTCTTCACGGTAGTCCGCGCCTACGTGACCGCGTGATTGTCGGTACCCATGGATGTAGTGCAAAAATAAATCATGGCCATACGCGTTATTTCATCATATGGCACGAACCAACAAAACTCACTCATGAACTACACACGACTGTTTGATAACGAAAACATGTTGTTAAATTATTACAAATTTGAACTTTTCATTAAAATAATAATACAATCAAGTCATAAGTATAACCACAAGTTAGGTTGGTCGAGGTATTATATAGTTATTCGTCAGATTACAGGCTATACGCTAGATACGGCCGTATACCCGCGTATCATCAATTTCTCGCGAGCTATACGCCGCGGATTGAAATAACGTATTGGGTATGCGCCGTATACCCCCGTATACTCTTCAATACACCACTATCGGTACCCCTACGACCGCCCAAATCGTCGGAAACACCCGAAGACTGGGCTTTTCATTTTTACCGGAGGGCCATGAGGTATGTCGGCGTTCCCGGCTCTAGGCCAACACTAACGCGACTCGTCGAAAAAAGTCCGATTTTCAGTCACTGATATTGTGTGTTCGGTTTTTGGCATGTTTCACGAATCTCATTTCCATGCTCGTCGTCGATTCGCTTCTGGTCGTAAACGCGGTGCGCACGGGAGAACAAAGCGTTTTAATGGTCGGAACGCGTTCCGTACAAACGGCAACCGAGACCGGACTGGAGTATCGCGGGTCAGTCGACGGAAAAAATCCGCTTTACCGAACCGCAATTCGAATGCCGTCAGTTTTGGACGAAAGGAACTCCTCCGATCACTTCGTCGGTCCGAAATACGCACCGGGCAATGATTTTTGATTTGACGGCTCGCGGACCGTCCGAATCCGAAAGCTCTGTTCGTTGTTGAGCACGGGACGGTTGTTTTCCGCGGCCAAAGATACCACGACACTTCGTGTTCTACGCGCACGCGCATTTTTCACCACCCTTCGACGCGAGTTATTTTTATTTCGCATTTTGTGTGCGTAATACACGAAGAGTCCGCGGTTAGTTTTTATTATGACGTACCGCCACGGACATAGAACAGACGCCTGGTCATAACGTTTCGTATACAACCAAACTTCTCCAACCCTCCAATAAATTTCTATTGGATATCGTTCCAAAATATTATTGTAATACTGCGCAGACCTCCGGTTCGTGTACACGTACATGCACGCACGTGTGCGTTGTATCCCACCGCGTTGTTACCATCTGGCCCGTAGTCACACGCGCGGACCCGTGTTCCTCCGCGTATGATATGCGATGACGCGAATAAACGCGAACCACCAACGACGTACGGTGAAGTCGGAACCCCAAATAAATTTTATTATTATTTTTATTATTACTATTGTAACTATTATTACTATTATTATTATCTTCTTGTTGTTAGAGAACATTGTAGTAGAGCCGGTAATGTCGTTTCTACGCGTAACTACGAACACACATATCGAAAATTCTCACCGTTCAATTTCTTTATTTGATATCTATGCTTGCTCGTATACATAAGTTTGCAGTGGTATAATTTGGTGATGTTCTTTTTTTTTTTTTTTTTTGATGGGGGGGGGGTGACAGTTTTATGTAAATCTATTTCCTCCCTAGCAAATAAATCGAAACATTTTTAGTATGTATCATAAGCTGGACTAGCAAGACTATTTAACAAACCTATACCATTTGATAATTAATATTAATTTCTAATTCATAATCAATAATTTAGCCCCGAGGAAATAACGAAAATCAAATTTGAAAATTTCAACAAACCATCAATTAATACAATAATTAATACATACAGCTGTAAAAATAATATATTAATAATACTGTTCATAGTCGACTCTTGGACTTAGGAAACGACTAATTTTCTGTAAATTATCGAAACAAAGTTCTTCGCCTTGAGATAATACCTATTTAACCGGTATTAATGTTAAACATGGATTTGATATTTTGATAATACAATGGTCTGTGTTTAGGGTTATTCATTTTAGTTTGAGTAATTTAGATAAAATTTTGCTATTTAAAAAGTAAACGAAAATTTTGAGTCGTGAAAGTTGAACATAAAATGGTACATTTACTTTCAATGTTTTTAATTATTATAAAAATGTTTTTTTTTTTTCAGAGGAGAAGTGTATTTCTAATACTTCTTTCTCTTTTTTTTTCCTTTCATTTTTAACATTTGGAAAATTAACTGTTTCCATTACGGTTCACGGCTTTGTTTTCTTTTAGAAACAACTGAAAACAAAATTCGCGCTGTCGTATATGATTCATACGAATGACGAACGTAACATTTCAATTACCGCATGAAAAATATCTCAACACACACTATTGAAATAATTCAACTTCTTTTGAAATGATATTTCGTTTTGTCAAATAATTCCAGTTTATCAGAAAATCTTTATCACGTCGTGCCAAAACGATCGACGTTGTTACTTCGTCGACGCCCGTTATTTGTTTCTGTACACAGACAGATTTCAATATTATTAATAATACTACGATAACGGTACGATTTCGATCCTCGGGGGCGCTGTGCACGTCAAGCCCGATTGGGAATTCCAGCACGCCGGTAAGGGGTTGAAAACGAACGATATGGGTTGAAAAGCACAAGCGGAACGGTAAAAGTTTGCGGTCGAACACCGGACTGATGTGTACAAATTATCGTACGACTTGCTGCGCTCGTTCGACGAAATATTATTGTGTTTGTGATACGTGTTTGTTTGTCGGCAGAGCTGCTGGAACTGCGGTCGGAAGGCGCAAGAGACGTGCAGCGGCTGTAACACGGCGCAGTACTGTAGCTCGTTCTGCCAGCACAAGGACTGGGAAACGCACCACCAGACGTGTTGCGTGCACTCGACCGCGGCCACCAGCTGCATCGCCACCACCACCAGCACCACGGCGACGGCGACCACCACCAGCACCGCCGGCGGCGCGGTTGCCACGTTGACGGCGAGCAAGAAACAACAGCCGCCGCCGCCGCCGCCGTCGTCCGTGGCGTCCACGGCCACCGCTTCGTCGTCGTCGGCGGCCACCGTCGCGGACGATCTGACAGTCGTCCGGTCGCAACCCGCCGCCCCGACGTCGTTCAAGGTCGCCGGCGTGCCGACGGACGCTTCGGAAGCCGGCGGCGAACCCGCGGCCGACAAGCAGTCGACGCACGGCGGTGGCCGCAAGCAGCCGCAGTCGTCC
>NW_020273608.1:877828-897135 GCF_003268045.1 Sipha flava
GCGGCGGCGGCGGACCCGCGATCACCCGCCGCCGACACCGCCGACGTCACCACCAGCACCGGAGACGTGTCGAGACCGGTCCGGCCGTCCCACAGCGGCCGCGGCCGCCGTACCGCGAGGGCAACGACGTTTGAATTCGGACAGCGGCGCCCGACCGTTCGGGATCGTATCGTTGCGCTCGACCGCGGCGTGCGGTTCTCGCGCGCATCAAATGTGTAAATATCTGTGTGAAAAAAAAAAAAGAATGTCGCTCGCGAGAACTGTTGAAAAGTCTTTTGTCACTTCCGTTCCGTTCACGGGTTAGGTACGCGAACGGTATAACCACACGTTACGTTAGGTTAGGTAACACCTTAGACCATTGCGCGTTTCGCTTTTGTTTTCCGTGTACACTGTACAGTTGGCGTTGTAAATATAAACGTTGCACCATCACGTTATAGACGTATCCGCACGTGTTTGAAACATATTTTTCTGATATTTTACGTTTATCACTTCGTATTTCGTTTGGTTCCGAATCAAATTTTTGAACGCTTTTCCTGCTCGTTTTTTGGAATTATGATCATTTCCATTTATAACGCCGCACGCACTCTGCACACTCGTACACATAAATTTATATAATCTCGTCCGTTTATCGTCTACACTCCATCATATGATCCGTGGAATAAATAATACCTTATAATGCGTATAGGGTGAGGTGAGGTGTATTCGTGATAAATTCACAAAATATCTACTTACGCATTCAATTTTAGTTATTGGATATAATTCATATTATTATTAGTTACACACGGAGTAAAGGAATTAGAATCTATATACATTTGAGTTTATATGACCTTTGAATTATTTTTATGGCAATTCAAAATCCACTAAGAAATTTCGGGTAATGTCGTGATGGGGTATTTAATATTTAATTTTGTGATACTAGTTAGGTAATTTCGTGAGCACACAATAATTGAAATATTTCATTCGAATAATTTCTTTTATTATTTAAAACAAATATTATAACATTTTAATAATACTTATTTATACT
This sequence comes from Sipha flava, assembly GCF_003268045.1. Taxonomy (NCBI): domain Eukaryota; kingdom Metazoa; phylum Arthropoda; class Insecta; order Hemiptera; family Aphididae; genus Sipha; species Sipha flava. The sequence goes on from NW_020273608.1 coordinate 878,853, forward strand.
TAAATCTCTAAAATAAAATAGTAGGTAATACCCTAATCAAACTAATTAACTAGGTAATAATTAACTGAGATAATTAAAATAAAACAAAAGCACCTAATAATTTCTTAATAATATTAATAAAAATTATAATTATATGGCCTTCCCATTTTTGAAACTAATGTTGAATTACCACGTTTCAAATAATTCTTGAGTGAACTCCAGGAAACCCCATTGACTTTTGCAGCCTTGTAAACGGACATTTTTTTTCATTGACCATTTTTGTTGCCGTTATCAATTCAGAATTATCATAATTTCAATATTTTTTTATCATTGTGCTAGTGCGTGTGATCTGAAAACCATAAAATATTTTAAAATAATTAAAAAAGTATAAATATTCATATAATTTAAAATGTTTAACGGAATAAGTTGAAATATAACTAATTTTTGTGGTATTAGGTAATTTCGTAATAACAGGTAATTCCGTGATAGGCTTGATTAAAAAATAATTTGCAAATTTGAACAGATAAATATATTAATATTCATTTTACTAAAAGATATTAAGTGCTTAAAATAATATTTGAAGCTGTTAAATTTAATTAAAAAACACGCTTAAAAAAACAAAATAATTTGAGGTGAAAACTGTAAGAAAATGCATATTTGCGGTAAGGAATTAATAATAAAAATCAATCGCATAAAATGTAAAAATCATACCATTAAATCACGTATGTTTTATAGTAATATAAAATAAAAATTAATAGACTTACCTTATACGCACAAAAAAAAATTAATTAAAACTGATACAACAATGTTGATGTTCAACACGTGAAAAACTGTGATACAAAATGTATAAACTGATAATAAACAGTAAACGTATCTCACGCATTAAACGACTTTACGACAATTGACAATAGTATTACGGATAAAATTTAACGTAATTTCAGGTGTAATGCTTAATAGACATTTGAGTGATAAAAGTTTAAAGAAATATCACGAACTTACCCATATCGCGAACATACCTCGCCACACCTAATATGTGTACAACGACGTGTACGAACGATTGAAATATATTGTTAAACGGGTTTTCGTTTATAACAAATCGTATCATAGATTCTTAGTTGTTTTCAATCGTCGTAACTCGACTTTCACGTTACCGAGGAGACTCGTTAAAACCAATATTGAACGTTTTTCAAACCGTCTGACCACGTATACAACGAAAATTCCATGAGAATTAGTGAGATTTTGTCGAACCATTACTAGGGAATTTCATTAATAAAACTATCGATTTGCGTATGTACATAATATCAATAATATCATAGAAATTATAAAACAAATATGTCTTATTGCTTTAATTGAATTATCCGTATAATATTCTGTTGTATTCGGGATGCCATGTTTCCAGACGTAGAATAAAATAATAATGAAAATTATTTGTCCGATAATCAATAATATATCTGGTTTAACATTAGTGCAAGTGGTGGCCGTAGTGTCGGAACATGTTAATTACATTAGAGAGAATATTTATTCCGTTACATAATGTATAATGAAAAAATTTTGCCTATTATATTCGATACGTTTTAACGGCATTTTTTTTTTTTTTTTATTAATTTTAATGCCAGTTATATTCCGCACATGTAAATTGTTATACAAGTACGTGATTTATGCACAATAAGACGGTAATAGGTTATGCGATCCCTCGCTGTGTACATAAAACGCACAAAGACCTTTGTACTTCTTACCTCTCTGTATCTGTATTCATAAAAAAAAAAAAAAAGTGTTTCCAAGCACTGCAATCACTATCGTTGCGATTTATTAGCCGTTATAGATCCATTTTAGTACGCGGAAAATACTGTGGTTTACCGAAACACCTTAAAACATTCATGTAATTAATATCAAAATAAATCGGGCGGAGGAAGTACGAAAAACAATTTAAACCCATGTCCAATGTATAAAAAATAAAAATAAATTGTAAGCTATTTAGACTTAAGAGATTTTCGGTTAATTGTTTTTATTTAATGTATACTGTAATATTATATTGATAGCTAGATATACATAAATCGTGCACAACGTTTAACGTGAATGTTACGACTATTGTACCTCATACTATTATTACACATTTAGTTCGAACCGTAGGTAGGGATCGAGGCCGGGACTTATATTTTTTTTTACTCGCACGTTCGGTCAAACAATTTGTATCATCATAACGGTCGTAAGCCCCATACCCCGATTTTGGCTTACGATTGTAACATTATATTATGATTAGTCCCGGCCAATGCGAAGCTGATAGTATTGTTTATTACGCCAAAAAAAAAAAAAAAAAAATGTTTTATTTATTTATGTTACGCGTTATTGTATTTATTTCGTTTATCATTGTCATAGTAAGTTATTATTTTTATTGTGTAGGCACTACTGTACTAGTAGTTGATCTCTAGTTTTAAAAATTGTATTTGTTTTATTATCGCACATTGTTATCATTATACTTATGACTTGTATCATAGAGGTATTCTATAGAAGCTCGTAACGAGGTGTTGTGTTTATATTATGTCACTGGTCCTGACACTATATCCTGTATCCTGATACGAATCCAAAAATATTTCACCAGTATTGTCTTAGGGAAGCCGTGAAATGAAAACGTTTTCTTACCCCCGAGATATTATTTTTTGACAAACAAGACAAAAAAACAGCCCCAAAGCAATATAGGGTAGGCTGTTTGCATATAATTTATTTATCTGAAAATATATTAGCCGGCATCTCGTGGTAATCATTTCCGGAACAGTCGATTCTTCCAGCGCCACGTTATCACTTTCTTCTCGCACTGGACCTACTTACCCTATTTACCTACGTACCCGTTTGATGTAACCGTTCAATGTGTGACTCTAATTTAGTGAAGATGAGAATCCGTAAACTGCAACTAAGAAAGTACATCTATTTTACAATGCAATGGTCGCAGAAAGTGTGGCTACAACTTAGCACCCGTGGCTTTGATCACGAGTCATAGTACACAATAGTTCGTTTCTAAAAATTCAACATGAAAGCGATTCCTAAGTTCTTCGGACGCTCATCGGTCAACCGGTGAATAACATCTTTTTAATGCATTATTTGTGCGTTTGTACAATGTTCATATGCGTCAATATTTTTTTCTAGTTCCTCGAGTTTGCTCTTAGTGGAATTTCTTGACACCGGTTTGTCCGTGTTCAAGCTGGTTTTTCGGGAATGGAGTTTGGACGTGTATTTTTTATTGTTTTCGTCATGTCTAATTTCAGTATTTTTACCGGGATGGTATTCTAAATAAATTTGTACGTGATCGAGTTCTTCTCGTTTTCTCCAAAACCAATAAGATCACTGTGCCGCAGCTCTTTGTCATGATACTTACCTCCCCGAATCCGCAGACAATTTAAAAACTTACCTGAAACACTGTTTATGCCATTTATAATAAAACCGTTAGTTCTAAGTGCAATGGAGCAGTGGTTATAGGATATACATTTTTCTTCGACAGCTGAAGTTCTGACGCATACAATTTCGAACTGCGTGTCACTAGCAATCATATAGACACATCGTCGATCATGTGTTCTGTTCAGGTTTTAACGTTTGCATTTAAAAATATATACTTGAATTTACCGCAAACTTAGTAATTCTAAGTTCACCTAACCAATTCGTATCGTTATTTACCATTATTAGTTTAGTTTGGTCTATCTTTGAAAATGTAGCGAGTGTAAAATAGTCTGTTATATATCATAAATTACACGTTATCATTTAACTACGATTACGTAATTCTTTGACTGTCTCCCACCACGATGAAGATAAATAATTTCATTGTAAAAGTAATAAGTTTAAAAATTAAATATAAATGTAAATAATGATTTTTTTGTTTTACTCGTAGATTGAGAAAATGTAGTATAAATTGTTAATATTCGAATAAACTATATTTATATTACATTTAATGTTATAACCTAATGGCTGCTGAGATAATGTACTGTTTATGAAAATTGTAATTTAATATTTTGCTTGTATGGGCCGAGTACGACAAATAGTGGCTGCAACTTGTTTGCGCACAATTCATAATTTTTACATGAAAAATCGGAACTCGTTTGCGCACACGGTTATGTTAAATATACAACTGGTTTGCGCACACGAAAATAATATTTTTTTGAAGAGTAAGTCAATTTCAACGTATAAAACAATGTGGATAACAATTCAGAATCTTTGTGTTTATACGCTTAACCAAGAAGTAAATATTAAAGAGTTCCATGTAGATTTTAAGATATCGGCACACAATGCTTTACTAAATCGTTATCCCGACTGTAAAATTGTGGCTTGTACTTATACTAACTCAAAGTTAGTTTCGGCACATTTAAAGTAAAAAAACAATTATTACTTGAGTATAATAACAAAAATTCCAATATTGGTAATTGGCTTAAAAGTTTTTTTGGTTTGCCGTATTTACCTCCAGAAGAAGTAAAAGATGCCTTTACACAATTAATATCAGATTACCCAACATCAGATTTTTCATTTCCAACTACGTTCTTGAAACATATATAATTCCCGATTCAAAATTTAATCCTACGTTATGGGCAGGACATCCAAAAGACGAACCTCGAACTACGAACGGTATAGAAGCATTTCATAGACATTTTAACCAACAATTTTACACTCCACATCCCTACATACACCAGGTAATAAGCGTAATTCTTAAAATACAAAGCGAAACAGAGTTAAAAATAACATCAATCAACAAAAATATAAATAATTATCGCCGTAAGGAGTGAATAGATTCAGTTGAACATCGCATAAACTAATGGACAAAATATACATCTGACGAAATAAACCAAATTAAATACATTCAAATAATGGGAAACTTTTATTGCAAAAAATAATAGACACGTATATATTATCCTATACGTATATATACCAATCATATTATATTAAAATTAAAATTAACATGCATTTTTAACTTGTACAAGTATTAAATATTATTTATTACAATTATTAATAAGCAATTAACATACATTTTTAACCACACATATGAATACATTCATAGACAGTCCTAAGCCTGTTAAGGGGGAAGGAAAATGTATGCAAGTACTTTAATAATAAAGAAATATTAATATGCAAGGTACTAAACTATTAAAGTCTAAAAGGTAACTGTGCGCAAACCATGTGTATGATTACGACTCGATTGTTCCCAAACGATTGGTAGTTTTGTGCCCAAACAATTTGTCTTTTTGATATTTGTGCGCATACCATTACCGCCCCAAATAGTATGACGCGCGTCCGGACACCGACTTCTGCGTACCACCGACCGACCAAAACATGTTTTGGTGTGTAGTTGTGTAATAGCTCCACTAATAGTGGTTGGGTTTACCGCGCAACTATTAGTGAGCTATGTGGTGTTAAAATTTGTCAGATGTGTTTATGCAGTGGTGTATCCAAGGAAGTAAGGGGTTACAATCCCCCCCTAAAATTGTTTAATGTTTAATTAATTTAATGATTGATCGACACAGCGCCCAGCGGTCTCCATTATTTTCAAGATATCGTATAGTATATATTACGAATAAACTAACTCCCCACCCAAAAAAAAAATTCTGGATACGTCACCGTGTAAATGTGTATGCGTATTATGTCTAACTATGGAAAAAACGGTAACTACTAAATAAAGGGAACACAAAATGGTATAGTTTCTATATGTGAAAATAATAATTGCGTATTGCTGGTACAAAAATAATTAATAATAACAAATAAATAATTCACTGCAATACAATTAGCCCATTTGGCTCAACAGTAAATGGTAAAATAATAATCAAATATATATTCTGTAGTATAAAAAATAATAAAAATACTAACAATCATTTGCTCTCTGGGCACAAACAATAATAAAATAAATAAATATAATGAATAAATGGTAATATGATAATCGGCCCTTTAGACTCGTACGGTTAAAAATATATAAATAAAGAATGATCAAAATGATGTGCACGGCCAGTATACAAAACAACAAAATTCAATTGCGATTGATAAAATAACAGTAGTGATAATAGATTATAATAAAATAATGTTAACTCGCAGTTCGTAGGTGCTTTGTTGGCCAGCGCTATAATAATAATTTCAGACACAAAACATAAATAATAAGTCGACACAGCGGCGATTAGTGCACATCAAAATGAAGACAGTTGATATTATTGACAATGATTCGCACACGTAATAGCAGAAATAAAAAAAACAAGGAAGTAGAAGAATCGATAAGAAAGCTCATAGTGAAAAGTAAATATATAGCCTTAAAATAAAGTATAAGTATATGTTAATGGGCAGGCACCCAGTACCATGTAAACATTTAAGAGTTCAGCACTTATCTTTTGAACAAATGGAGGATTTTAAATGTTTAGATGTTAACATAAACCATAAAAATATTATGCATAACGAGATTAAGTCCAGAAAAAGTTCGCCGAAACCGAGGTCACCACGCAATGAGTAGAATGTTCATATCGAAACTACTTTCAAGGAACACAAACAAACAGTTATACATCGCCTATTTACGTCCCACGGATATGAAACACAGTGTACGACGCAAGGTGACGAGAACAAGCTATTGGCATTCGAAAAAAAATACTTAGAAAAATGTATGGGTCTGTGTTGAGCCCCGACACTGGTGTATGCGAACACAGGAAAAACGCAGACTTAAGCAATGCACCCGGTTTACAAGATTTTCAGGGGTCGAAACGGTTAGAGTGGGCTGGAAATGTATGGCGTGCAGAGGGTAGCTTGGTTGGACAGGCTCTCGTGCACAAGCCAAATAAGAAAACGACCCGTGGGAAGAGCACGACAACGGTAGATGAACCGAATTAACCTAACCGAAGGATGACTTAAAAACATTTAGAAATGGAACGAGTCGTGGAGATGCAAAGGATCGATAACGTTGGAGAGCATTGGTAGAAGCTGCAAAGCGACTGAATGGTGCGTGGAGCAAGAAAAAATATAAATAAAAAAAAATGGTACGAATGAAATAATTATGTGACTGCTCCAGTTATTAGAACCATACTTTACAGTATACAGGTGTAAGTATAAGTTGTTTTTAGAGAAAGAATACATATGATGTAAATTGATGATTTGCGTCCACAACAATATAACAATTGCAGCACACGCTTTTTGGGTGTTCGACTTAATAGAATAACATGCTAATATCTACTTGAAAATGCCGATTTTTGTTATAGTCGAACGTTTTATAACGAACTGTGTACAACTGCATGGTTCATTTCGTGTGATAGAATTTGTATAGTTTTCGTATTGCAAACGGATCGTTGAAATTTGTATTTAATCAATCCAATCGCTTTATTCATAACGTATTAAAAACGTTTGAGAACCCGCGATAAACGATTTTTTACGAGCACTTGAACGTGTACGAACAATGTAACGTAGCAAACCGAACTCCACTAGGAACGCTTCTTCTCGAACTCGATGATTTTTTTATTTGCTTCGATATTTTAAATATAGCCCCTCTTTAGTTGCGTTCTCGGCTCGTCCGTCGCGTCTCATCGTCCCTTCGTTAATAATAATATAAAAAAAAATAAATAAAAATATTCTCGATCTTACCACCGGCAACAACCATTTCGAATATGATTTTCACGAGAGGAAAATTAAATAAACCTTTAGATATACTTACCGCTCAGCGGTCGCCGTCGAGGGATCTATTCGGTATCAATATATTTGGTGTATCGAACCCTCAGGGCCGGCATTATAAATTTAGCCGGCCTGTATGAATTTATAAAAACGCCGTCCTAATACAGCTATTTTTTGTTCATGCATAAATGATTAAGGGATTGCATAACAATTATATAAATATCCAGCTGTCATGTAACTTCAAAAGCTGTTGTAATTATCTTCATAACTATGAGGTGACTTAGAAATAATTCAAATAATTAATGGGAAATAATCAAAAAAATTATAATACACATTAGTACGACCCATGGTTTGTTTATGTATATGTATTAAGGTGGTTGTAATTTATTAAATTATTATATAAGTTAAAAATTATTAGAGTGTTGAGAATAACCTTGGCTATATTTCCGCCCCTGCGAACCCCGATTCACCAGTAGCACGCGCGTACCACCGATGTTTTACCAATCGCGAAACGCAGTTCAACCCAGTGGCGTACCTGTGGGGGGGGGGCAACAGGGGAATTTGCTCCCTCTCCGAGAAGTTTTTTGATGCCATAATGCAAATTAATCATTCAGCTTAAATAATGTAAATTATAAATATTTTTAATTTTCACTGATTATAATTGTGTTTGATATCAAAAGATTTTGATATCACTCATCAGTGTAATATAAAATATCAATATTCGACCGAATTGGGATTAGGAGTGATGGTCACATATAGTCACTATTTTATAATGTAGTTATCATTGATATCAAGTGATCAAAATGAATTTTAAGTATTTAGTAATGATTTATAATAAAGTTTCAGATTATATTATAACCGTAAAAAATTATGCAATTAATTTATGCCCCCTCCCCCCCCCTCCGAATGTTGCACAGGTACGCCACTGGTTCAACCACGGGATAGGGTTCTCGAACTATTCCACCCGACGGACTACAATGACGTATTATATGTTGGTTGACGCGAAATCACCACGTCGCGCAGAGCTTATACAATTTTACACCACCTCTAACGAATACCGTGAAAATATGAAATAGCTCGCGCGGGCTGTGGAGCTGTCGAGTGAATTTCGAAAATCTTCGTGGCCCAGCGGTGCGGACACGTGCAGCGGGTCGTAGTACGAAAATAAAAATAAAATCCGAATCGGTCGTCGAAAAATTGCACTCAGCGAACCGCTTTTTTTTTTCTCGTTAGCGATAGGTATCGAAACGATCGGCAGTTATGAGATTTAATTTTTAATTTAATTTTAATTTTTTTTCTAAACTATTCAAGACGTCCGACGGTTTCGTACACCGCGCGGATACGGTTTGTTAATATAACACCATTGTTGTCGCATAACGGCGCGATGACACAGACTCGACCATGATAAAAGCACCGCGCGGACGACGTGGTAAGTCGGCCATAATAATAATAGGTACGTCAACAGCTTACAGGTTATCGTTCAACAAGTGTTGACGAATGTCTATGTCCGTGACCCGCTGCCGTTGCCATGTATAAGATGTGACCGTTACGGGTATAAAATAATTACTCTTAATCGTTCCGAAACATACATTTCAAGGATTCATTTTCTTAAATCACGAAGTTCCACCAACGGATGGTTTCTTCCCTCGAGCCACTCTCTAAAATCATATTCTTTTGTTCACTGCACTACACTTGTAGTCGCTGCACAACTTATATTCACGGATTGTTTAGTTGCTGTTAAAATATGAAAACGTTTTTTTGAATGGTTAACAATAATTTTTATCGATTTTTTTTTTTCATCTAAAAGTCTTACGACTTATAGTGCTGAACTAAAAATTTATAAGCTAGTAGACGATTCTTCCGGTTCTATTAAATAAAAATAAAATTACATTACTAGTTATACTACATACGTAACTGTATGACTTGTTTGCATTGCTATTCGTTTGATTGTCTAAAACAAATACGCATAATACATTTTTCATAGATATTATTAAGCGTTTGAATTATGATTATATACATTTTTATGCTAAGCGCAATAGTTTTTTGTATACACTTGAAATTTGTATTATCGGTGTTAAAAAATTGGTTTCGAAATATAAATCATTTATTCACAAATTGAAATATTTAATTGATGAAGGTTTTCGCACATACGTTTTTACGAGTTGTCAAATAATTTTTAAATTATATAAATTGTATTCGGAAACGTGTACATTGATGTTTGTGTATATGCAACCTACAAACGTATTACTATTCGATGTTAGCGAATAAAGTCTGACACGTTTTTATTTTATTTAACGTAAAGAGTAACAATACTATACATCATTAAAAAAAATACGCAAATTATAGAGATAAAAATTTATTTTGTTTTTTATTTAAACGATGACGGTGTCGTAGAAGTATTTTAAGCTATAAAAATAAATAAATAATGATTTTCAATAGAAAATTAGAGTAATCTATAAAAACAAATCATTCGGTACGATTATGAGTTGGAAATGCATTTATTTTAGCAACTTCGAAACGATTGTATAGTATATAGTTACAATATAATACAAATGCATAATATTTTACAGTTGTTGGATTTCTCAAGTCTTACTACTATTTCACTTATATATTATACATCATACTTGGAATTATTTATTTGTTATAATTCAAATATGATAATTAACAGTACTTTATAAGTACGTTTTCAAGATAATTTCGGGAACTTCATTCAAATACTCGTGCAATGTGACATAATGTAATGTATGACGTTTGCGAGAAACGTTTGGCATTAAGCAAATTGAATGGCAAACAATGGGCGACAACCTGTGAGCGGTTCGGGTTGGATAAAGCGATTCGAAGGTGTTACGTGAAGTTAGACCACAAATCAAAAAAGTTGAATTATGCTGCGAGAATTTAGTTGCAAATTAGTCACGAAATGTCGGTGCACGTTTGATATGAATATGAAAACATGGGAGGGGCAAACTTGCGCACGTAACAAAAACTGTTAAACAATTATAACCACGTCCTCTTTTTCACCCGCAGTACCGCCCGTTGATTGTTTGGACGCATCGCGGTGGATTTAAAATAAAAATTAAAATGAATACATTTCGACTAATACCCGAACAATATTCACCGACTAATGAATCATGCGTGTTTGTTATTTTTATTCGTACGTTTTATCATAACGATGTTTCAATGGAGTGTCACCCGGACGGTACATAAGCTACGTTTCACCATCAAGTGCACTCGCGATCGTCTTCGGCGGCGGTAGTACTCTTCAAATACGATTCGTAAACCTATAAAAAACAGTGCGTGAAAGGGCCGACCGTCTCTCTCTTCCGTCCCCGAGACGGTGACTCGTACCCGGTGGAACAGAACATATTTTTTGACCGCTTTAGTCCCGCGAAAAATTTTAAAACCGTAACCTCTTGTATTATAACACTTCAAGATGATCTCCGATCACCGAACGAGTTCGTGATACAGAAAACCGTTATGATTGAATTGATCGACTACCCTCATAAGTTTGTCATTTATCCACTTTTACAATTAGGTCGAAAAAAAAAAAATCGCCCACCGATTTCGGATCGTTTCACTTCTACAGCTACAAATCATATCATATTTAAAACGGATGCCCCCGACCACCATAATATTACAGTACGCTACCGATTTCCAAGCCGTGAACTCGGTATTTTCTAGTTGATGAATACTATAAATCATAATGTTCACCTGGCTGACTTGATTAGCTCCACCGCGTTCGCTCGCTCGGCTCACATGACCGATTATTTTAATTATAACTAACCGTTAATAGTTTATACTTACACATATATATTCATAGTTCGTAACGGTTGGCTAATGGTGTTAATACCAGAATTGTGTGAAAAATAAAATAAAAAAATTTGCTCAGACATTCACTTGGTCGGAGCTTATACGCTGGGATGTATAATGACTAGGACCCGGATTTCAATTCAAAGTGCATATTTTTTTGGTTGATCGTACACAATGCTCTCTAAGAACACGATTCGTTTCATGTAACGAGGGTTTCAAAGCTACACATTTTATTTTGCATTTTTTTTTTTTTGCGTATTTCCACGTTTTTTCATTTTTGGAGCATTTTTAGTATTATTGGATATTTTGTTGGTTTTTAATGTATATTTGTTCGATATACTAAACAAATTTAGCCTATTCAAAATAAAATCAAAAGACAAATTATTTTCTTGATATTTAAGTAGGTTTATCGAGTTTTTCCATACACATTGTCAATCTTTATTTTTCGATTCAGTTTTTATCTTAGCTTAATTTATTATTGACTACGGAATGTCACCAGTAATCGGTCAAATAACAAATAATCAGCTTTAGTTCGTATTACCACGCAGACGTTGCTCGTATTACGTGTGAATGTGATTTTAATGTATTAAATAGTGTGTTAACTAATGCCCAAAATAAAAAAAAAAAAAAATGTGTAATTTTTAAGTTCATTTTTGTGGTAAAATGCATTTTTTGAGGACTTTTTTGGCTATTTTTTAGAGCATATTTGTATGGTTTTAAGTGCATTTAAATCCGGGCCCTAATAATGACGTTAAACGTTGGATGGACTTTGGCGCAACGGCGTTTGCGTACGCTATAATGACCATCATAACTTCATATGAGATGTGTCACGAGCAAGTACAAGCGCGCTACCTACCTAGCTCGTTTTTGGTAAACGCCCAGAAAACGGACCTTTTCCAGATTGTTTGGCGCAAAATGTCAACTCTATATCGGTACCGTGCCAGAAATTAATATTAACTACGTGAACACGCACGAACGCACACACGCACGCACGTATTTATAATTCATAACGCTTGTAGGCGTTCCGTAAATCGTTAGAAATTATTTTGCACGCACATTTATCGGAGGTTACGATTTCAAAACGTAATTGTGTGTGTGTGTGTGTGTGTGTGCGTGTGTTGATTAATAATCCTTTACGGTAACTATATTTTTTCGGTTATTATTTAATAATTCCTTTGATTTGAAGCGTTAAAACTCATACGCATCTGAAGTGTATGAAAATCAGTTCTAACAAACATATGATAGAATAAATGGAAAAACTAATAATGTATCTTAGAAGAGGAATCGAGTTTAAATCGAAAACTGTAATAGAAATTAATGGCACGGAAAAAAATATAAAAAAAATTAAATGTTCAGAAAAATTGTGTAAATGCGTACTTTTATTATATAACAATATGACATCCTACGACATCAAGAATCTAAGAATTTTATATTTCTCTAAGAGTTTTTATTTTATTTTTATTTTTTTTTTAATAAACAATTATATTTGCCGTAAAATAATTAGAAATTGATTGCAATTATTAAAGTGTTAATACTTTGGATGAAATGTTGTACGTGTCCAGGCAACTGCTACCAATATTTAATTATAATTATAATTAAATTATATATTAGTAGTCTGAGTTTAAAATTATTATTTTTCTTTTACGCTAACCTTTTGTTTAACAAGTTAGACTTAGACTTTGTACATAGTGTTTTTATTTAAAAAATTTAATTATGTTTTTATTCGCGTTTTAACGTTTCACATTTTATTATTATTTTTTGTTTTATTGGTCGTGGAAAATTTTTTTACATGGTTAATTTTTTTATATTTTTATTGCTTTTTATGAAATTTCAATTTTTTTTTTTTATTCGTCAATGTTTTCTCAAATCTAAATTATTTTAAAATCGCATTTCATCATTTTATTGAAATTAGTTTTGATATTTTTGATAAATTTGGAGTATATGATAAACCGAAGACTATTTGATGAATATAAAATATGAATATGTTGTGTCTATAATTAGTGGACATTTAATGTCAGAGTAAAAAAACAACGTTTACGATTCAAGGACCAGAAAGAATTATAAAATATATAAAATAGTAATAATCAATTTTATTGATAATTATCGTTGAAATCGTGTAAGTTTCCATACTACCTTAGATAATATTTTACACTAACAGTGTGTGTTATTATAATCGTGAGGTATTACACACGGAGGGTTATTTCGTTATAACGGTTTCCCCAGTAGACCTAATACACTGTAAAAAACTAATTGATATACTAAAAATATGTATAAAACTGACTATGTAGAACTGTCTGCTGCTAACTATATACTACACACAACAACAAAAAATGTAAAACTACGAAGAACTGCTAATTACTATACTGTATACAAGTATATGCGTTTAAAACTAACTACGTAAGACTAACTACTGCAAACCATAGTATACACCAGGGATGGGCATCTCAAAGTAGTAACCATGGGGCCAATTTATAGAACTTTAAAATCTGGCGGGTCACAGTAAAAAAAAGCATAAAAAGAAAAAAGTCATTAAAATTAACAATTAGCATTTATTTTGTACGATTTAATTTTACGAGCGAACCAATACGATAAGCACCTAAGACTTTATAGCTATATCAGTTAAGACGATATGAATACACATTGTATTTAAACATTTAAAAAATTAGCTAGGGTTCGATACTAGAGAAGGATATAATATCTGCATTTTACGATCAGCTTGATTAAATGTAACACCGATAAACGTAAAAATGTTACTAAGTAATTTGAAAGTGTAACACGGGTCAGATAAAAAAAGTACGTGCGTCGCCGGTTGCCATCCCCATTATATACAAAAATAAAAATTCAAGAATAACTACTGGTACATTTAAAATGAAAACAATTTTAGACTAACTACTGATTATAACTTATATGATCATACAATTTTACCATATCTGCCGCGATCGTAATGTTACAGAACCATCATGTTGTTTTTCCATCTCTCTTGAATCCAAACAGCGATTCGTTGAAATGGCTGAAAACCTCTTAAAGTTCAATAACAATTAAAACTTAAGAAAAAAATTGCGGACCAAAAACTCTGTGAAAAACGATTTTCAAAAATGATTGCACTTCGGTTATAAGCTATTCACGGTCGAAGCACTGCGTTATGAACTAAATACATTTATTTCTTAATGTTATTATTTAATACACAATTGAATAAATTCATTTTCAACGTTTTATCACAAGCCTAACCAATAGTTATAGTGTTAAGTATGTATTTGTATTCAATCACGACGGTATTATCAGAACATATAAGCTGAACGGCAATAATTATTATTTATTTATAATAATTTTTATTTACGTTCAACTGTGATAGTATATTATATTTTGCAAATCGCTCGACGACTGCGGGTTCAAACCCGACGTTTTAGATCCTGAGCGCGAAATCGTATCGGTGCACCGAATGTATTAGTATGTATTTTAAAAAAAATTGTCTTGCATCTGTAAAATATGATTAACAAATCTACACAGATAGTAGTACTCTTAAGCAGTCCTTCGTTAATTTCACCTAAGCTTGTTTTTGTTTTTGAATTTTTGGCGCAAAGGAAAAACTTAACATTTGTCGGTTAAAAATATCATTACGTTTCATTCAACAGGTCTTATTATGGATTGATTTTAATAAAACTACTTGTTTTGCGTTCAACAGCATTTCGAACACATTTTAATTTAATTTTCGATAAATTCGAAAGCTACTTCAATTAGAAAACAGGAATATCCGAAAACATTAGTTGTTTTTCCTTGAAAGTTCGAACCCTATGAAATTCGATGTAGCACGTTGTATATGGTTTTTTTTTTTTCACGAACCTTTTAACGATTATAGATTGCTGTTCGGCATTTACTTGACTCCGACCTCCGCTTCGGTTGTTCGAGATCGACTGTTTCTCGTTGCTCTCGGACGTATGCAAAGTAAACACGACTTGTCGACTGATACAACAAAGGGCTTTGAAACCGACGTTTCGCCGGCCGTTTTTTCGGCGTTTTATTTTTTTTTACCCCGATTTTCATTTATTTTTCATTTGCGGTGCTTCCGGGACCGTCCGAGAGTACCAGAACAAACGATACCCCTGAGATTGTCGATTCCGGGGGAAAGTCGATTTTAAAATTCCTTTTCGTGTTCGCTCTAGCACTGCATATTACTATTGCGTATATGGAGATAAAATTATTATTACCGCAAAGGCTGAACCGGCGGCGTTTCATAATATACAACTGCCACTCTTTCGGAGATCGTACGATTTGATATCATTTCACTTTTTGACTTTTGCTAATAAAGATTTATCATGTGCCGCCACGGGGAATAAACAATCTTCATTCTTCACGGTCCTAACCGACGGAAAATTGTGATGAAAAATCAAAATAAAATAATAATAACCATGAAAAACTAATTATAGACATCATCGTACAGCAGCACATCGTCTCAGTTGCAGACGTGTACTTTATGGTATGTAAATTATATCGTACATTGTAATGTTTTTAAACATTTTTGAATGTTTAAGACTGCATTTTAATTTATTATTGATTTCGGTCTGCTTGCCATTCACAAAGCGTGTTTCAATCATTTTATGGATTTGAAAAACAATTCGTTTAAAAGCCACGTTCTATACCATAATCCACGGCTGTGGCGTAATTTAAACATAATGTCAAGGGTTATAAAAATTGCCCAAGATACACCAACCAGTGCTGGCCCCGATATTGTAAAAATAACGATTTTAATAAAAACATACTATTATATTCAATCAATGTAAAATGTAAATAAAAACAGGTTGACCTTAACCGTTAATTATTTTTTCGGTTCCATAATTTGTTTTTGAACTTTATTTGCGATAAAGGTTAAACTAAGTTATGTTCAACAATCTATTATAGGTATAACGTCATAAATTAAATAGTTCACCGAACATTTTACCAGAAAAACGTTAAAATTGTTTATGTTTTTTTTTGAAATTTTGCAAAAAAAAACATTAAAAAATTGTAAGTTCTCGAATGATATGTCCAATAAACGTAATAAATTTATTCGTTTTTAGACATTAAATCTGAAGATGGGTTTTCAATAATTCGTCCTTGAACATTTAAACAGAAGAACGTTTTACAGTTATACGTTCCCTACTTTGTTGAATTGCTATGTTAACGGAGACAACACAGGCTGGTATGGCGTTCTCTCAAGTTTAACTTTTACAGGACATTTTGAACATTATATTATTATAACTTATCGGATTATCTTCATCATGTGATTGATTTATTTTATTAAGCTGTATTGGAATTCCAAAAATCAAAATTTTCTATTTTTTTTGCAGTACAGTAATTAAAATTAATGATATCGTATGCACTAAAAAACTTAAGTCTACAATCAGTATACACTATTTAATACATATTATGACTATTCTTAGTTCTTCTATTCTTAAGCTACATGAATAGTATACAGTTAAACAATATTAGAACCAAGGGCGTCCTCAGTGGGGGGGGGAGGTAAATAGAGCAGTCACCCGCTTGGCTTTTTTCTTCAAATTTTTGTTGTTTAATATTTATATCGCACTTGAAGAATACATATGAATACACTGTAAAATCTATAACCATGCTTATGCCTTAAGTCTTATGTGACATTACACACTGAAACCCGGTAAATTATCTAGTAAATAATGTATGAAGTTAACCTATCACCACCCCTGTACCCCCCAATATAAAAGGTTCTAGGTATGCCACTCATTAGAATTGGATTTATATTTAATGATTCTTACGCGTAAAAGTTTTTTGCGTTTTGGAATATCTAAATGTCGTTTATAATGAAACTGTGATAATGACATGATGACTTTGTGAGTTGGTGATTCAATTACTATGTATTTTAATTTATTGATATTATTTTATACTTAAATAATATCTATATCAAAAATTATAAATCGTGATTATCCAGTGATACGGTACTTCAAATATCACGCAGTAGGTGAACATTTTAACAAATCTACAAGCGAAATTCGAAATCGCAATAAAATAACATAGTAATACGTCTTACATATTACATATAAAAACCGATGAAACTCCAAGGCCGAGTTCACCTTTTAGCTAACCTTCAATTTTCAACGTCATTATTATCGCATAACTACGGGCATTTAATATTATATTTAGTGGGCTTTGCATTGTAATATAAATTAGTATTATACGTGGATCTCGCAATGAAAATAAATACATTTTAATTTATTTATTGTGTTATTAGATTATTATTCATTAGTCATTAGTTGTAATATATTTAAAACCATTATAACCTTTATCATCTTGATTATCTCTTATTATTTATTTTAAATGTATACTTAAATTATATCTAATTCGTATTTAATAATCGAAATACGCGTGTTTCATGCAACGACCACATATTTTTGGGGTATATCCTTAATTGCCTACCTTAGTTGTTAGGAAATATAGGACTTTACAATGCTAAGACATATAATTATTAGATGTAATTTATGTTTTAGTGTTTTTGATATTATCGCTAATTATTCTTAAATAATCCCAAAATGATTGGAAGATAGTTTTGATTGGTTATGTTATTTTTAAAGTTCGAGGAACGGATAGTTTGGGATGTTCTCTGTGTTAAAAGTTTGAAGAACATATTGAATTATAACATTCTCCGTGTCATTTTTAAAGAACTGAATTGGTTATATTCTTAGGATAAATTATTAAAGGCATTGACATGAGAAAAATTATAACTGCTTTAACGTTACTCATGTCAATTTTTGAAAGAACTTATTAGGTAATAACGTTTTTCGTAAAAAATTCTTTAAACTCAATTATTTTTAATGTTACTTTGTGTGAATTAGACAGGATCGTGCGCTGCATTGGGTGGGAACGAGGGTGTCATAACCTCCTG